>NW_015160232.1:323593-337149 GCF_001447785.1 Gekko japonicus
AGTGTGTGACTGCAATAAAGAAGGCCAATGCTATGCTGGGGATTATTAGGAAGGGTATTGTAAACAGATCAGCCAATATCATAATGCCGCTATATAAATCAATGGTGCGACCTCATCTGGAATACTGTGTGCAATTCTGGTCACCACACTTTAAAAAGGATATTATAGCTTTGGAAAAAGTGCAGAAAAGGGCAACTCGAATGATAAAAGGGTTGGAACACTTTCCCTATGAGGAAAGGTTAAGGCGCTTAGGGCTCTTTAGCTTGGAGAAACGATGACTGAGGGGTGACATGATTGAGGTTTATAAGATTATGCATGGGAAAGAGCAGGTAGAGAAAGAGGTACTTTTCTCCTTTTCTCACAATACAAGAACTCGTGGGCACTCCATGAAATTGCTGAGCGGTCGGGTTAGAACGGATAAAAGGAAGTACTTCTTCACCCAAAGAGTGATTAACACATGGAATTCACTGCCACAGGAAGTGGTGGCGGCTACAAGCACGGACGGCTTCAAAAGGGAATTAGATAAGCATATGGAGCAGAGGTCCATCAGTGGCTATTAGGGACTCTGGGGCAAGTGATGCTCTGTCATCTTGGTGCACAACAGTGGGATGGCTTCTAATGTCCTGGCCCCACTGGGGGACCTCCTGATGGCACTGGTATTTCTGGCCACTGTGGGATACAGAGTGTCGGACTGGATGGGCCTTTGGCCTGATCCAACATTGGCATCTCTTATGTTCTTATGTTCTTATGTTCCAAGGAAGCGTTATGCTTTATTAGATTACAAAACTGGTACCATGTCCACAGGATTATTGTTAGGAATAACCAAGGGGCGGAAACATCCCTACATATAGCAGGATGAGGCAAATGGCTAAGCAAATGAACCTCGAGCGCGCGCGAGGGAATTCTTGTGGCGGGAGGATACGTAATAAGCGGGAGAGTATCAGTGCCTCATGAGAGCTGAAAGATTCACACCAGCGGTGGAACGCAAGCCCTCCCCCCCTTCACAAGGCCAGACAGATAACGTCGTTTGTCAGCACTGGTTCTCACAGTCTCCCTATCGTTGTTTACGGCCAGCGGCAGAGCAGCGAGCAAGCCAGGATCAGAGAAGGGAACAAGCAAAGCATGGCAGCTAGCTGACACATAGTATACAACTTTACCAACAGGGATGGCGTAAAGGTTGGAAGGAGACCGAGCATAACCATATCCTTCCCTTATAAAACCTCACCCCACCGCCATACCTCATCTCCTTTCATCCTCTGCCAACACTCCATTACCTGAGGTTCACATTGTACAAGTGTAGCATATGGACAATGGGAGCGTAAATAGGTATTTGTGGGTTTCTTACAGTGCGATTCTAAGCATAATGACACCTTTCTAAGGCCACTGAATGCTTAGGACTCCTCTGCTAGTTTGGTGTAGTGGTTAAGTGCACGGACTCTAATCTGGGAGAACCTGGTTTGATTCCCCACTCCTCCACATGCAGTTGCTGGATGACCTTGGGCAAGCCATAGAGAGCTGTTCTCTCAAGAGCAGTCCTTGAAAGAGCTCTCTCAGCCCCACCAGCCTCACAGGATGTCTGTTGTGCGGAAGGGAAGGGAAAAGAGTTTGTAAGCCACTCTGAGACTCCGTGTGAAGGGCGGGGTATAAATCCAATCTCTTCTTCTTTTCTTTTATATGGTAACAGACTTATTTCGATTATGCACTTATACCCTGATGCTCCTCAATAAACTTTATCTGATTATTCCAGTTCCAATATCCTGCATTCGTTTTTTTCCCCCCTCACCTGCCTCAGAGCTTTATTCTTTTGTTTCTCAGGTCCTATAGAAACGTGTGTCCACACTTTCCTTATACTGAGTTGTGGGATTTGCAGCTTCCTTAGAACCAGGTGGCAAAAGTTTCTTTCTTACACCTGGCTTCCTGAGAGTGAATTTGGACCAGTGAAAAAAGCATTCACACAACTGCATGTCTAGTGTACATTTTTCTTCCCAAACACAAATGGCAACATGTCATTGGTTTGGGACGGCTAAGGTTTGCCAGCTGCGTCTCCCATAACTGCAGCACCAAATGGGAAGAGCACGGATACCTGGAACATTCAAGCTACATACATACACAGATACTAATTTTTAAACTTTATCACATAACCTGGTCCCATCAGAATGGCCCAGGGGAGGATGCTGTACCCTGTCAACATGCAGTACCGACCTGCCACCCTCCACCCCCTCCTTGAAGTACCCCTCACATACAACTGACTGCTGTAATGACAGGCAGTGTAGGCTAGGAGTTAAAGCTGGGCTCCTCAACATGGTACTTGGTGGGTGCCCAGTACTTGACTTGGCACCCACAGAGCTTTTCAGGAAGTGGGTGGGGCTATTGTAATGCAGGTCCCTATCATTGGCCATCCTCACTGAAATCAAAAGGTTCGCCATGGCTGCAATAACAGCCGCTGGAGGCTCAGGAGGACTGGTGAGCACTTTAGTCCGTGGGTGGTTTCTTTAGTCAGTGTGTGGGTTCCATTCCCCCTTCAGGTTGTCCTTCTTTACAGGAGGTACAAGGAGGCAGATATTCCATTCGGCTCTGCCCCTTACAGCGGCCATTTTGGGTTTGGCTCCATCTCCTGGGGTCAGCCATTTGGGGTGGCTTTCACCATCCCCTCTCGAAATTCCAACGGTGCCCACAGACTTAAAAGAGTCGGGGGGCCCTGGGTTAGAATGTCAGATTAGAACTGGGGAGGCCCAGGTCCAAATCCCCACTCAACTCTGAAGGTAACCACATAACTTTGGGTCAACCATCTTCTCTCAGCCTATCCTAGGGCTGCTATGAGGATAAAGCAAAGGAGGGCAGAACCCTGTCTTCTTCTTCGAGTGCTTTGGAGGATTAAGATTTATTAATTTAATTCACTTATATCCCACCTTTCTCCCCAATGGGAACCCAAAGCAGCTTACTTCATTCTCCTCTCCTCTGTTCTGCCCTCACAACAACCCTGTGGGGTAGACTAGGCAGACAGAGTGTGACTGACCCAGGGTCACCCGAGTGGCAAGCTAGGCCAGGCATGTCCAACTTTGAACAGGTAGTGATCTATTTTTTCCAGCCAAAGGTGCCGGTGATCTACCACCATGAAAATAAAGTTTTAAATTAGTTTCAAATTAGATTTTAACCCACTAAAGTTGGCTTCCACCGACACCCCCCCCCCCATTTATAATGCACCTTCTGTCATTTACTGGTATGGGGCTGGTGATCTACCTCTGACCCCTCCGCGATCTACTGGCAGATCGGGATCTACCTGTTGGACATACCTGAGCTAGGCTATAAAACTGGGTGGCCTATGAAATTACATTTCACAATTTTACATGGCGATAAGACAATTCGGTTAAAGAAGAAGAAGAAGAAGAGATTGAATTTATACCCCGCCCTTCACTCGGAGTCTCAGAGCGGCTTACAAACTTCCTTCCCTCCCCCTCCCCACAAGAGACACCCTGTGAGGTAGGTGGGGCTGAGAGAACTCTTGACACAAACTGCTCTTTTTCAAGGACAGCTGTGCCAGAGCTTGTGACTGACCCACGGTCACATCAGCAGGTGCAAGTGGAGGAGTGGGGAATCAAACCCGGTTCTCCCAGATTAGAGTCCGCACACCTAACCACTACACCAAACTGGCTCTCCGATTGGCTTGTCCTGATGTTGGCATCGGCTTCAACAAGGACTACGGTTCTTGATTACACAGCATCACTCACCCCTCGGCTTCTGCGCAAGGCAGCCAAACACCAACTGGAAGCCCGGGGGAGCCCTGCAGTCTCACATACACTCAGCCGTGCCAGATAACCTTACAGACGAGAAGGAGAGCAAGGGCAATCTTTGCCACCTAGTAACTCCCTGCTCCCTGCGAGAACACGAGTAACACCCTGAAGCACAAAAAGAACAAAGCCAATAATAAGCCATATTGAAAGTCAAGAGCCTTCAACCAAGTGAGAGAATAGAAGCAGAAGAGACAACGGGCAAAGCCTCTTTGCAGATTCTCTGTATGAACTTCAGACACGCAGCGGTGCCATCGCTACTGAATAAATGACTACCCAAGCAACTTACGAGTGACAGCGACTAGAATGCTTCCAATAAAGGCTCAGATCTGGAGGCAGCCTGCTGCAGGCATAACCTGTTGGTTCCGGTGACCTATTTCAGCCCAGGCAGTCTTTCTTCTCGGAAGGAGAGAAAATTCACCTTTACATATCCGGCCTTCCACTCTACCCCTTCTCTTCACCCGTTCCTCACCCACAGTGACAGATGACAGAAGAAAAGGCCAGGATTCTTTTAAATGGGGAGGACATCAGAAAGCCCTTGGCTGAACACGGAGGTGTCGGAGAACAGGGTGTTCTTCACTGAGGAGGCGCTTCTGAAGGAATTCAGAGAAGGCGCACCACAGGGCCACCCTTTGGAATAACTGCCCTACCAAGCACTCCTGACGGCGGCTTGCTGCAACGTGGAGTCAAAACCACGCTGCAGGGACTGATCCATGCAGCAAGCTGTTACATCCCTTCACAGAAGACTTTGAGGGCCACGTTCAGTGCTATGAATCCAATGCATTAAACACAGGGGCAGTAGAGATTTCTGGCAAGGGAGGTGACAGCAGGCTGGGGAGGGGAGTGGATGACAGGACCAGAGAGCGAACGGGCAGGAGCAACTGTAGCTGCTATCTGCCGCTGCATCAGAAATTTAAAGGTCCTTTCTCACTGTGAGAAGCCACTTCCTTAACCCAAAGCGAGAACCCTCCTGCACAGATTCCATGAAAGACAGGGTGATGCTGGGATCTGAGCGCTGGGTGGCAACTGGATACACCCAGAGTCAATTCTCCATTCTGTCATGAAGTTCACTGGCTGACCTTGAGTCTCCAAGTCTGAACTACTGGCAGCACTGGAAGAAGAAGCAGGAGAAGAAGAGATTGGATTTATACCCTGCCCTTCACTACCCAAAGGAATCTCAGAGCGTCTTACAATCCCTTTCCCTTCCCCTCCCCACAACAGACACCCTGTGAGGTATGTGGGGCTGAGAGATCTCTCTTGAGAACTGTCCTTGAGAGAACAGCTCTGAGAGAATTGATGACTGACCCAAGGTCAGACCAGCAGCTGCGTGAGGAGGAGTGGGGAATCAAACCCAGTTCTCCCAGATTAGAGTCCGTGCCCCTAACCACTACACCAAACTGGCCCTCAGAAGAAAAGCAGGTCTGGAAAGGTTCATAATAAAGAAATACCTTACACGATTCTTGTGAAAATGGTGGAGGGGGCCCTGAGCTCCTTTCATGAATAGCAGGAGAAAAACGTAAAGGCATGTGCTGATCTTACCATTTCCCTCTCTGCAATGTGGATGGGAAAGGACCAGCAAGCAACCTACTTAGTCTGAAATTAGCAATTTGTGTGGGCCACAGAAGTCAGACGCCTACCAGATGCGTATCCAGAACTGCATCCTAAATGCATCCACAAACATGACCTACATGAGTTTTATTTCAGTGCTGTTCATTCTGAGTATATGAATGCAACCTTGCCAAAACTGGGTTCTTTTTCAATCTCATTGTTTTTAATTGGTGAGGTTTAAGCATTTACTAAACTCCCCACTGAAATCAATGGGACTTAAAAGTGCTCAACACTTCTCTAGTAAGGAACTGAAAAGATTTTTTTTGTTTCATGTGGTCCACTATTTAACCTCCCTTTGCAAGAGAAAGAGAAAACATTTTCAGTACAGAAACAGGTTACTTGTGTATTTATTATCCCAACACTAACACACACCCTCACTATGAACTACCAGTATTAAAAGCTAAAAAAGCGTTCAGCATTTTTGCTTGGGTTAGGAAGAGTTCAGCTGTCAAGAATAATATACTTCCCTGCTGAAATATTACACACCTGAAAGAGAGGGGGAGAGAGACAGAGAGAAAGCCCAGAGGAAGATACCAGCAAGCATATTTTGAAAGGGGGAGTCAAAATATTTTTATAGCACAATGAGATTGTTTCTGCAGGTTAACACATACCCAGAGAGAGCCTTGTACAAGTAAACAAGCAAGGATGTGTCCATCAAAATCCAGTGATGGTTCAAATGTTACCCCAAACGGCTTGGTGCTGCAGCAAGATGGACGAGTACCACTTGTGGTCTCTTTCCTTTCTGGATGTGCAGGGCAAAGGAAGAGGAATTCCAAAAGGACCTCCAACAACCTGTACTGGTCATCAGGGAAGAGAGCCCGCAAGCGGGCACAGGCAGTTTCCCTCATTTATATTGGGTGAAATGTAAAAAAGAAAAAAGAAATCATTTGCCTTGGAAGCACAGAAGCTCCACGCAGTACCCCGATCCTCCACACTTCCTGGCCAAGGGAAAAATGTTGTTCAAACAAACCACAATGACGACCTGGCTCCACTGGCAACAAGAGAAAGAAACTTTACTTACAAAAATAGAAGTACATCTTACATGACATACTCATGTAGGCATATCTAACTTTCCATTAACAGATCAACCCCCAAAGGCTTAACTTGCTATAGCTTCAAGCCCAGGTCAGAGAGAGAGAAGTGAGGTCCTATATGAGATAAAACAGAAGACAAGCAACGGCCAAAGATGGCCGACATCTAACTGATGAGAGTAGAGCCAACCGCCAGGTGTACCTGAGAGAATTGCCTTAACCCTTTCCCTCCCAGATCCTGTTGCACGCAGAGTTACAATATCCAACACCCCTTCTGAACATCGCATGCAAGAGTTCTCAAGTTTCAGCTTATCTCATAGTTTTTAAAAACTGTCTCTTGATAGAGGTTTGGTCAGGATGTCAGCCACCATCTCTTCTGTTGAACAGTACTCTATCTCTGTTATGCCATTCTCAGTAAGTGAAACCATTAGCACCTATGTGCTTAGCGCACACAGCCATTTTTTTCTGATTGAGAAATCTTAATGCAGCTCTGGTTGTCTTCTTGAAGTTGAATTGGCTTTTGCTCATCAACGCCAAAGTCCTTTCGGAACTGGTCTAGCTACTACTGTTCTCTGCATGCTTCAGCAGATGCTATATATTCAGACTCTGTGGAAGACAAACTTAACTGTAGTTTGCTTTCTACTGGCCCAGGAGATCGGTCCACCTCCATACAGGAACAAGTACCAACTTGTGGATTTATAGTCTAAACTGTCTCCTGCCCAATCTGCATCCATGCAACCAACTAACTTTGCATTACTGGTGGATGGCAACATTGGTTTCTAAACCTCCTTTTAGATACCTAGCCACTCTTTTTACTGCAACCCACTCTTTCTTGCTAGGTGCAGTTGTCTTTCTGCTAAGGATCCCAACACTAGCTGCAATATTGGGTCTGCTAGTGGTGCTTAGGTATAGAAGTTTTCCTATGGTCTTTAGGTAAAGGCTCACTTATTTTGGTGTTCTTAAGAAAGTCAAGTTTCCATAGGTGTTGCCGCTGTGTTGTCATTTTCAAGACCCAATGTCTGTAAGAGTTCAATTATTTTCTGTCTCTGGTTTAGAAGAAATGAATCATCTTCCTCCCTTTCAATTTGTATGCACAGGTAGTAAGAAACGTCGCCTAGCTCCTTAATTCATACTTCTGTGTTTAGGCACTTTACCACACTGTTATAGTCCCTTTGCCTGTAATAACTAAGAGTCATCAACATACGGAAGAATAAAAGTACAATGTCCATCTTTGTGCTTAGTGTAGACATGAATCCTGTTTTCCTTGCTTGAAGCCCTGTGCTACTATGAGCATTGTGTGTAATTTTTCGTTCCTGGCATGTGCTGCCTGTTTTAGTCCATACAGCCCCTTCTGCAGTTTGCAGACTAAATTTAGTTGTTTGGGGTCTATAAAATCTTCTGGCTGCTCCATGTATAGATCTTCCTGGATCTCCATGTGAAGAAATGCTGTCTTTACATCTAGACATTTGACCTGTGTCTTCTTGGATGCTGCTATGCTGAAAAGTAATCTGATTGTACTATGTTTCACCACCGGTGCAAAGGTTTCATCAAAGTCCTGACCATATTTTTGTGAGAAGCCTTTAGCAACTAATCTGGCTTTGTAGCATTCCACATTTCTGTCTGCATTTTGTTTGACCTTTAACACCCACATGCACCCAATAAGATTCCTTCCAGGTGGTGGCTTTGTCAAGATCCATGTTTTTAATTTTGTGTAGAGCATTGATCTCCTCTTGCACTGCCTTCTTCCACCTACTGGCTTTGGTTGTTGGCATCTATTTCCTTCCAGGTAGAAGATTTCAGATGGTAACACTAACCTTGCAAGGTAGGACAAGAGTGAGGCCTTTGGTCGGTCACGATGAACATTGGACGTATGGTCCTGGATTTTCATCTGCTGTTACAGAGCAGTCCGCCCATCTTCTCATTCTCACTTCCTTCCTCTTCCTGTGTTGTATGGCTCTGAATCCCTGGCACAATTGCTTTGCAATCTGCCTTCTCAGGTTGTGTGTCTTGTTCTGATGTTCCATCACTGTGCACTGGTTCAAGGTCCACTGGTCACCTGCCATTTCTGAGTCACATTATGCAGTCCCTTCTCTACTGGCTCTGCTTTTGTCAAAGTGTTCACCTGTTTCTGGGCACTGCAGTCTATACCCCTTACATCCAGAATCACATCCCACAAAAACCCTTTCTCTGGTTCTGGGAACTAATTTTTGTCTTTTCTCCTTGGGTTCAAACATGAAGGCCTTGCTGCCAAATACTCTAATGTGTCCCATCTCTGGCATCTTGTCATGCCATATTTGGTGAGGTGCATGTGTGCTCCCCTTTGTGGGCAGTCTGTTCTGGAGACTGTCTGCAGACAGGATTGCTTCGCCCCACCATTTATTGGGTAGGCCTGCATGCATTTGCTCATCTCCAGTAAAGATCTCAGTTTCCTTTCAGCAGTGCCATTCTGCTCAGGTGTAAAGCTCACTTCCTCTGCCAAGGAAGGTTTGTGTGTGCTGTGATATAAACTCACCACCGTTATTTGTCTGTAGCATTTGAGGCTTTCTTCAAATTCGTTAGAAACCATAGTGACGTATCTCTTGAGGAATTTGTGAACTGCACTCTTTTGCCTCAGCACATATGCAACTGAGTACCTTGAGAAACCATCCGGAGTAAAAGATATCTATTTCCACCATTTGATGTTACATGTACTGATCCAAGGACATCACTATGAATTAATTCTAATGGCTTTCTAGTACATTTCTCGGTTCTGGGTGGAAATGAGGGTCCAACTCCTTTTGCTCTGGTACAACGTGCACATTTGCTTTTGCACTGATGTCACATGGCTTTACCTTAATGCCTTTAGCGAGGCTCTTCTTCTGAAGGTCTAGGATTACCTTTGAATTACAAAGTCCTAGGCGTCTGTGCCACAGTTCTAGCCTCTCTTCATCTTTCCTTTCATGTGCCAGGTGTACCTGTTCACCTGCAAGACTCAATTCATATACTTTTCCCTTTTGGTTACCTTGCGCATATATAACATTGTCTTTGCTAATAGTGCAATTCTTATTTCCAAAACATATGTCAAAGCCTCTGTTGTCTAATGTAGACACACTCAAAAATTGCAGCTTGACTCAGGTACATACAGGTCATCTCCAACTTAATTTAGGAAATGTTTGTGAGGTGTGCTACAGCATAAAGTGCCAGTACCTATGCCTTGGATTCACCAAAGGAATCTCTTTTCCTATCACATTTTCATCCCACTCTTTTCCCAAGGAGTTCACGGTGGGATAAACAGCTCTTCTGTTCTGGATTTTGTCTTTACAACACTGCGAGGCAGGCTAAAATGAACGGAAGGAAGGGAGAGAGAGGAAGAGAGATTTACCTGATGATGTATGTCACTTACTGAGATTCGTGGCTGAATGGGGATTTGAACCCAAGTCTTCCTAGTTGGACGCCTTGCAGTGTCTCTCAAGACTAAACTCTCCAGAGAAAATAAGTATTACTTAACCAGCCAGCCAGATCCACTAAATCTTCTCTCATTATGTTGGTTCCCTGGTTCCCAGCCACACCTGTGCTACAAAAAAGAATCACATCCAAACGTCGCCTTTGGAAAAGACCTCTATTTCCAAACTCTGAAGGGACTTATAGCACAATCTTATGCACATCTGCCTGGAAGAAAATTATGTTAGTTTCCATAGGACTACCACTCAGGTAATGTAGAACAAAGTTTGAGTCCAGTAGCCTCTTTAAGACCAACAAGGTTCGATTCAAGGTATAAGCTTTCGTGTGCCAGCACACTTCTTCAGATACAGTGCAACAGAATTTCCTCAACCATTACATATAGGTAGAGAGGGGGCAGGGTTAGTTGCCATGAAAACTAGTTAGAGTCAAGATGCATAAGCAGATTAAATTAAGGTGGTTGGTAAAGATCTGTGAATGGCTGTAAATTAGCATACAAATACAAGAGTTAACAAACAGATATGAGAAGGAACACTGCAGCCTTAATCCTGGATCTTACTAGGGAAGATTTCTGTTCACAAAGATGATTGTCTCACTTTGCGCCTAGCAATTGTAGGTTGCATTTGACAATGTAACTGGTTTCTATGACTCAGCCAGTAACATTCCTGTTCTGTTCAGCCATGTTAAAATCTCATCTGCAGTACAGCTTTCATTTCTGGACACCACTGTCCAAGGAGGACCTTTGCCACCTGGAGAACAGAATGGTGGCTGTTCAAGATTCTGCCACTCCCATGTCTGTATCTAACAAATTGCGAGGAGAATGAAAAATCTGGCCCACTGGTTGCATCAGCAGTCCTTGCAGAAAAGGAATAATAAAACAGGAATTTATGTTTATATTGTTATGGCATAGCAATGTGTGGGGGGGAAACAAATCATGTATTTTTCACTGTCCCTGTTCCATCTATTGTTTTGGTTTTCTGACCTTGCCTTGTGAAAAAGAGATCAATACAATCAATTTAGCATCCATGGTTTGGGCTACTGCAAGAACAGCAGGTGACTGTTGATACATTTTCAAAGCAACCACTGGGACTGGCTTCACCCTTCCCAGATGAGCGCCTTCAGTATGGATTCATGGGAACAACCAGGCCTGTGGAAAAACAGCCCACTGACTGCCAGTCAGCTCATGAGCAGGCACATCATACACAAAAGATACCTCACAACTCTGAGTGAGAAGTGGATTCACTGTCCAATGCTCAGCCCAGCTACAGAACAATCTGATCACCATACTTTTTTTTTTTTGCAGGAACACTGCACACCTTGAAAACTAGGGCCACACTCAGGTCATGTAGAAGCCATGACAAAAAACCCCACTTGTCATGCTCCCTCCCCACCCCCCTCTGCCAACCACTTTCTTTCACACACAAAACACAACTGAAAACTTCCTAATCTGGGAAGGCTTCAATCAAGCTCCCATATGCCATGATGTCTGAAGGCAGGTGCCTGGACAAACTAGAGTTTGTTCCGCACAGACACACTGAGGTGAATGTGAACAGAAATAAATTATGTCCTGCTCCATCAGGAGCACAAAGTTATCCTGAGATATCTGAATGCAGCCTAAGGCTTCACGGGCTACAAAAGTCCTGAATAAGTATTTCAGAATTTCACATGACTCCCCTCCCCCATTTATTTTTTTCAGCTAGGATTGAGTAAATTCCGGATGACTTGCAGCACAATCCTAAAAACACTTTCCTGGGAGTGAACACCACTGAGTAGACCCAAATAGGATTCTGAATAGACTTCTGAGTATCTTGACATTGTATGTTCTTCAGCACAGAGACAAGATTGTCAGTGGGTTCACATTAAGAAAAGTTGGACTATACAGCACCAAGGCTCCGCATTTGCCAGTCTCATTGGTGCTGGAGGATTAGGACAGAAAACAGTCAGAAAAATGGTTTGCAAATGTGGCCTAGACTCCACTTGACTTCTAGTTTAAAAGCCACAAGAATGATCACTGGGCCAAGTTTCAAAAGTGGGTTTCACAGGATCAGCTCTGCCCAAGAAGTACATACAGCTCAGAGCTCCTTCACATACCCAATCTGGAGCCTTAACGCTATTAACCACTGGCCTGAAAAGCACACTTATCCACATTCATAAGCAAAAAAAATTGAGATGCGTGACTGACTGCAGTGAGTCTATATCACTATATAGGCCAAGCACGTGCCAGGAGAAATCCTTGAAGATTTCTGCTAACTTAATATTTTGCAAGGGCATCCAGCACACTGTAACACATTAAGAGATGGCTGCAAATATAAAAAGCCATCAGAGGTCAAACATGAGAGACAGACGGACCTTTCATACCACCCCACATCACCCCAGCCATGATACTTTTCGGTGATGAGATACAATCCTTTCAATGGAGGTTTTAGGATGCAGAGCCTTCAGGTGAGAAGGCAGCTGAAGAAACAGACCTGTCTATTCAGCCTACATTGACTGCTGGTTGAAATCACAAGTATGAGAAGCGCCGTACAGATTAACAAATGCCAGGAGAAGGGACGGGTGGGTATGCTCGCTGGTCCAGGGAGCTCTACGGAACAGTAGATTAAGAGGCTCCAGAGTGGTAATTATAGACTAGGGAGAGATTTTGGTTCTATTTTGGTCATTTTCTCCTCAAGCCTGTGATGCAGAGTGTCCTAGACTGTTTTGTATCTCATTTGAGGCTGGGATGTTACATTCAGATAACAGAACAGCACTCATTTCTATGCCGGAGGGATAAAATATCAGCAAAGTAAGGAGGGGGCAAAAAGAAGTGTAAGATACTGCCCTGCAATTCTTTCCCCCCTTTCAGAAGCAGGACTTGGAAGGGTGACATCTTGGAAGGGTGGCATGCCTTGTTTTCCTGCGTTCTTTTTGTTAAGCTATCAAGAAGTTCGGGGGTGGGTGGGTTTGCAATGCATTACAAAACCTCTCAAACTTATTCCATTTGATAGGATTATTGGGGGGGGGGGAGTTTACGCTTCCCAACCAGCAGGCGCTCCGCCGCTCTCCTAGACAGGTGGCTTCGTCAGGAGCGCGAAGGCACGGTCAGCGCTAAACCACCCAAAGCGGAGAGAAAGCTCTCCAAGCCCGGTTTCGCAGTCCCCTCCTTCCCGGGCTGCGCCAGAACGCCGTCCAAAAACACCTCGGCAGGAGCAAGGGGCTTCGCTTCTCTCTCTCGGCACATCTGGGCGACGGACCAACATCCTGCCAGTTTAAGTACCGCCATGGCCGGCTCGCCCGCTAGGCGAACTAGGTGCTCGCCTAGGGGCGCCGGCCCTCAGGGGCGCCAAACTGCGCCCCGGCCCCCCGCCGCCCTAACCCGGCGATCGCCGCCGCCATGGCGGCCAGCGAGGGAGCCGAGCGGGAAGCGCTGGGGAGCTGCGCCCTCCGGCAGCTGAGCCCCCCTCCCGGCGAGAGAGAAAAGGCGGCGGGGATCGGGTCTCTGCTCGCCCGCCCCTGTGCGCCGCTCTCTCGCTCTCTGTGGGGAGGGACGGAGGGAGGCAGGGGAGGGAGGGAGCTGGGGAGCTGCGCCCTCCGGCAGCTGAGCCCCCCTCCCGGCGAGAGAGAAAAGGCGGCGGGGATCGGGTCTCTGCTCGCCCGCCCCTGTGCGCCGCTCTCTCGCTCTCTGTGGGGAGGGAGGGCGGCAGGGGAGGGA
>NW_015160232.1:339292-339510 GCF_001447785.1 Gekko japonicus
GGTGATGTCAGGGGGTGTGGCATATGCTAATGAGTTATGCTAATGAGCTCCGGCAGCTCTTTTTCTACAAAAAGACCCCTGAGAGGAGCCCAGGACTTTACACTGGTGAACGTTCCAGTGATGGTCAGATTCTGAGTGATGCTGGTCTTTTTGCATTTCTGTTGGTCACTCTGACATTTCTCCAGGCCCCTTCCCTAATTTGGTTAGCTGGCTTCTAT
>NW_015160232.1:339609-341969 GCF_001447785.1 Gekko japonicus
TTTTTGAGATACTATAGATCAGCTGGTTTCTGATTAACAGTGATGCTGGGTTCTTATGAAACATTAAAGAAGAAGAGAAGAGATTGGACTTATACCCCATGGCCCTTCACTACCCAAAGGTGTCTCAGAGTGGCTTACAAACTCCTTTCCCTTCCCCTCCCCACAACAGACACCCTGTGAGGTAGGTGGGGCTGAGAGAGCTCTGACAGAAACTGCTCTTTTTCAAGAACAGCTCTTATCAGAGCTACAGCTTGCCCAAGGCCATCCAGCCAGGTGCTAGTGGAGGAGTGGGGAATCAAACCCGGTTCTCCCAGAGTAGAGTCTGTGCACTCAACCACTACACCAAACTGGCAAATTGGCAAACTGGCTAAAGAAACTTAAATTTCAACATCACAACTAACAGGATTTTTCAAGATGTTTGAAAATTGGTGGGCGCACGGGGGGGGGGGCGGCAGAAGGGAGCCTCGCCTAGTGTGCAAAAATACCTGGGGCCGGCCCTGAGTACCGCCGATTTGATGCCACCGCGACTAACGCAGCCCCCGAACCCCTGTCCCTGCAGCACCCTCTGCCGGCCAGACGGCAACGCGACTCTCACCTCCTCCTCCTGCTGCTGCCGCCGGAGCCGCCGCTGAGGTGGCGGCTGGTTCCTCGGACACTGCAGCAATTCCTGTCGCTGCTGCTGCTGCTGCTGCTCTTCCTCGGCTGCTGTTCCCCGGCTGCTGTTCCAGCCACCCGGGCTCCGCGCTGGGACTCCGCCCACCAGCGGCAACGCACAACTTTGCCTCCTACAAAGGCGCTCGCAGCAGCGCCCGGCGCAAAGTCCGCCCTCAGTGGCTCGAAGGGGCTGCGCCTCCTTCCCGCCTGCCCTCCCCGACGTAGGAGCAACTGCGCCCCGGCTTCCTTGGTATGCCTCGCTTCTTTCCCAGCCAGTCTTTTGACTCCAGCGCTACTCCCAGACAGGACACCGCTCTCGCTCATGCTCAGTCCCGGCATGGTCGGGCGATCTTTTCTGCCAGCCGCCGAGGTGCGTGCTGGGAGTTGTAGTCGATTTGCCTTTGCCCCCCCAAATTAGGATATGGCTTTTGAGGAATAAGGCGGCGGTTCTCCCTGGGTGTAAAGACGCTCTTCCAGGATGAAACTGAAAAAAGGCTACAGCCCTGGAAACGGTTCCCAACAATGCCAGAGCGCAACCCTGGAATACAGGATATGGAATAACGTTAAAGAAGCAGATGTCACCCTTCCTTGCTCTGTGGTTCCTAGCCCTGGGCTTCAGAGCCCCAGAAGACCAAGTTAAAACAGGGCCCTGCTCTTGCATCCGCACACCCTCCCTTAGTACTGCCAGTAGATAATACGGCACATTTAAGTACATGGAATAACGGCATAATATATTGCTCAGTTTAATATAGAGTACTTTGTGATGAAAATTCATTAAAAACAATGGATTTCAATTTAGTAGATAGGCAAAGACACAACAGTGCAAGCCATTGCCCTAAATGTCAAAGGTTAACTATTGAATGGGATTAATCTTGTTTGTCCTCTACCCTTACGAAATGCAAATGAATACATTGGATGTCCCCAGAACAGTCTACTGTTAAGTCCTGGTCTTAACAAAGAGTCAGAGAGTGATTTCAGCCAAAACTCAAGTTTATTCTTCCACATGATCACTTCTCCAACACGGTACAACATCTGATAGCCTGAACAGTTTGCCCATTGAAACTGCTCGGTATTTAAACATTCCCGGCTAATATAGCCACTCCTACTTTACAGATAACAACCTATCAGGTTGATCGCATAAGGACCAATCACACACGTTCCCGCTTCCAGCTTGCTTGAATGTGATTGGACGCATTTGTCTTGGACTTGAATCCCTGTCCAAGACGAAGCTTTACATTGCTCCCCAATGAGATGTTTCACATTACATCTAATGCATTCATGGCAGCATCTGAATACATTACAATTCCCTCCCCCCTAAGCAAATACAGTCAGGAACAATCATAATCACTTAGGTAGGTAGGTGCACGCCGCGTTCTCTGAGATCTACGAGGTGGAATAGGTCCAGGGCACATTTCACTCAGTGGCACTCCGCTTGACTCTGGGACCTCAGAGTCAGGAACATTCCCGTCCGTTACGGTCGGTTCAAGAGTAGGGGTCTGCCCTGCCTCTTGACCAGTACTGCGGCCCTCAGGCTCTTCAGTACTCGTCTCTTCTAAAGGTCGTGGGAACTCCTCAGGTTCTATGGACTCAGCCGGCTGCACGGTGGAACGGTCAGTCGCCCACCGCTGCCTCAGCTGGTCTATGTGCCTACACCACTTGCGTCCATCTGCAAGTCGTACCACATACATTCTAGTACCAATTACATC
>NW_015160232.1:343528-393625 GCF_001447785.1 Gekko japonicus
AGGAGACGCGTCTGCAGCCAATACCAACAACTTTTGGTTGTCATAGTGTGTTAACACTGCATTAGAAACCAGTAATGCTTTGACCCCTTCGAACGCCCGTTCCTGTTCGGTGTTCCACCGCCATTTTGCATCTTTGTGCAGGAGAGCATGCAACGGGGCTGCTACCGATGCCTTGTGGGGGAGAAAGGCATGATAGAAGTTAAGGAGTCCTAGGAATGCCTGGAGCTCCTTCTTGTTCTGGGGTGGTGGGGCATTCTTAATTGCCTCCACCTTGGTATCCGCGGGGTGGACACCTTGCTCATCAATTCTAAACCCCAAGAATTCCACACTGGGGACACCAATGATGCATTTTGCTTGCTTCACCTTAAGGCCAGCTTCTGAGAAGCGTTTCAGTACTTCTCTGACCCTGCCCATGAGCTCCTCATTGGACCCCCCAGCTATTGGCACATCATCAAAATAGGGGACAGTTCCAGGTACCCCCCTAAGCAACCCCTCCATCAATCCCTGGAATATACCCGGGGCAACATTCACACCGAACTGTAGCCGGTTCACCCTGAAAGCTCCCCTGTGGGTGACGATGGTTTGTGCTTCAGCCGCCTCCCACTGGTCACAGGCAGCTGTTGGTAGGCTTGGGCAAGGTTGAATTTTGCAAACACCTTTCCCCCTCCCAGGGACGCCAGGACATGGCTGATAACTGGGACGGGGTATGAATGCTGCTGCAAGGCACAGTTTATCATACACTTGTAGTCTGCGCATATATGCATGGAGCCGTCTGACTTAACAGGCGTGACTATAGGAGTTTCCCATTTGCTAAATGGGACTGGTTCCAACACTCCCTGGGCAATGAGCTTGTCCAGCTCGGCTTCGATCCTTCGCCTAAGTGGAATAGGCACCTTTCGGTATTTCAAACGGATTGGGGTCACAAAGGGATCGAGCTCAAAAGACACTGGGGCCCCCTTGTACCTTCCAAGACCACCCCCGAACACATCAGGAAAATCTTTATACAATACAGACCATTTATTTTCCGATACTGCATTCACACCGGTAATTGCTGTACCTAGTGGTTCAAACCACTCTAATCCAAGTAAGTTCACTCGGTTTCCCTCAGCAATTAGACAAGACAGCTCAGCACATTTGCCCTTAAATTAAACCGTAAAGGTATCCCTCCCCGCCAGAGGAATGCGCTTCCCCTGAAAATCGGACACCTGGGTATCTGCGGCTTTCAAACGCCGCCGGCTTCTGGTCGCGAACAGCTGCTGCCACTTGTGGGATGACAGGACGGTCACGGATGATCCCGAGTCGACCTCCATACAACAGGGAACTCTGTCGAGGCTGACGGTCACGTGGATCTTCCCCATTCCTCCAACGCGGCGAACCGAAGGCTTGGCTGACAGGCTCGAGGTCATCTGGCAGCTGTCCTCACGGTGTGCTGCTCGTGAACGTTGATTCCGGGTGATGCTGTTGGCGTGGAACCTTTGGGTGCCCTGCAAACACGAGCGATGTGGCCCTTCTTACCGCACGTTCGGCAGTTGACATCCTTGGCCCAGCATTGCTCTCGAAGGTTCTTCCCGCCACAACCGGTGCAGGCCGGGATGCTCGAAGTCTTCACGCTGCGGCCCACTTGTTCATTTGCCCTTTTACGATGCAGACGTCACTTCGTCCAACCTCACACTCACTGTCGGCCCCCTGGTGGTGGACGCGCAGCTCGGCAGCCGCCAAATGCTGACGCACCTCTCGGGTCGACTTGTCGGCTGCTTCCGCGGCGATGGCCTCTGTATAGGCGTCAGATGGCTGCGGGGAGAAATGCGCCTGGAGCTTCTCGGTCAGGTCCTTGAACGAAACGGTCTTAATGTCCGCTGGCGCCACCAGGGACCGGGCAATATCAAACACGCTCTTACCACAAGAGCTCAGGAGGGCTGCCCGCTTCTTCGCCTCCGTCGAGATATCATGCGCCTCGAGGTGGAAACTGAACCTGGACAGGTAGGCTTCCCAATCCTTGGTCACTGGTTCGAATGGCTCGAACTTCGGGCTATTGGTCATCTGTGCAATCGCTGCCACCGGAGCTGGTGGTGCCCATTGCTGATCGGCCACGGCGAGCTGCTGCTCGTTGTTGTCCGTCGTGAGTTTGGGACCAGCGGGGCTGCCTACCCGCACTAGCATCCCATCCTCGTCGCCAATTGTTAAGTCCTGAGCTTAACAAAGAGTCAGAGAGTGATTTCAGCCAAAACTCAAGTTTATTCTTCCACATGATCACTTCTCCAACACGGTACAACATCTGATAGCCCGAACAGTTTGCCCATTGAAACTGCTCAGTATTTAAACATTCCCGGCTAATATAGCCACTCCTACTTTACAGATAACAACCTATCAGGTTGATCGCATAAGGACCAATCACACACGTTCCCGCTTCCAGCTTGCTTGAATGTGATTGGACGCATTTGTCTTGGACTTGAATCCCTGTCCAAGACGAAGCTTTACATTGCTTCCCAATGAGATGTTTCACATTACATCTAATGCATTCATGGCAGCATCTGAATACATTACATCTACCCTCATCAGTACCAGGGGCTACGGCTGCAGCTTTTTTCAGGGGTATCATTTTGGGAGAGAGGGAGAGTCTGTCAGTGCCATGCTAAGCAGAGTTACTCCCTTCTAAATCTATGCACTTCCACGGAGTCAGAAGGGTGCATCGCTGTTTAGGATTGCACTGTGAAAGACTTGCAGCAAGATTCCAAGGATATAGTCAGGACTCAACTGGAAAAAAATGAGAAAAAGTATTTTTGACGAGCTTGTGTTGTGGTTACTTTTTTGGTGAGGCGTACTGGTTAAAACAGAATAATAACTAGAGCTATAGGCACTTCTGAGGAATAATCATGTATGACTTAAAATCCAGATGTCATGGCTGGCCCTCTTCCTAAATGGCACCATGAGTGATTGAGCTTCTTTTTAGAAACTGGGGCTGGGATACTTGGCCTGCTCCTATATTGTCCAGCCCATCTGCAGAGAGCCTTTTCTCAAGCCTTGCTTTGTGCACCCCCCGGCCGCTCGCCCGAGCAGTGGTCTGTAGAGTGGCAACCAGAGTAAAAAGGCTTTTTCTTTCCTTTAGGTGTCAGGCCAAAACATTTCTCCTTGCCTGGGTTTTGAACTGAGGTTCCATCTTTTTTAGCTGGTTTTTTTGTGTGTGTTCTCCTAGCCATAGGAGTATTCTATCAATAGCATTTTAGACTGCTCCATTTTATGTGCTGCTCATGCTTTCTTTCTTAAATTGGATTGTTTTATTGATGTTGTTCTCTCCTATATTTTGTCCTCATGACAACCCTGTGAGATAGAAGAAGAAGAGTTGGTTTTATACCCCTTTCTTCACTACCCGAAGGAGTCTTGGGGCAGTTTACAATCGCCTTCCCTTCCTCTCCCCAAAAAGACACCCTGTGAGCAATGTTCCCTCTAAGCCGCGCAGTCTTGTGAGCAAAAATTCTACTTTATGAGCTACTGGCATTAAAGCTGTGAGCAAGCGATTTGGCTTCTGCATTAATTAGTTTGCTCTGGAGCCATCCTTCCTGAGCCAAGACAAAAATGTCTGAGCTGGAGGCTAAAAAACTGTGAGCTAACTCACACTAACTCAGCTTAGAGGGAACACTGCCTGTGCGGTAGGTGGGGATGAGAGAACAGCTCTGAGAGAACTGTGACTGACCCAAGGTCACCCAGCTGGCTACATGTGGAGAAGTGGGGAATCGAACCCGGTTCCCCAGATTAGGGTCGGCCACTCTTACCCACTACACCAAGCTAAGAGAATGACTGGGCCAAGGTCACCAGTGAGCTTCATGGTCAGTGGGGATTTAGAACCTGAGTTTCCAAAATCCTAATCCAGCTCTCTAACCATTGTGCCACCTGTATAATGAAGATAAAGGGAGAAAGAAGGATTTATCCTCATGAAAGGCAGACACTGTACTACTGAGCCATACCTCCACTCCCAGGGAGTGTTACTTGTCAAACAACAAAAAAACAACAACCCAAACAGATGTCGTGAGATCCAGGACTGGATTGTAGGTTTGCCAACTTCCAGGTGGTACTTGGAGATCTCCTGCTATTGCTGTTGATCTCCAAGATCAGTTCCCCTGGAGAAAATGGCTGCTTTGAAGGGTGGACTATGGCATTATATCCTGCCAAGGGATGGTATTATAGCCTTCCACAAACCCCACCCTGCCCAGGCTCCACCCCCAAAATCTCCAGGTATTTCCCAAACCAGAGCTGGTAACTCAAGGATTTCTGGCCACTGTGTGATACAGAGTGTTGGACTGGATGGGCCTTTGGCCTGATCCAACATTGGCATCTCTTATGTTCTTATGTCCCAGAAATTCAAAAATACTAATAATTTTTTTTTGTGGTCCTGATCAGGTTGGAGGTGGGAGGTTTGATTCTTCCACCAGGTGGGTTTAGCCAGTTGAAAGTGACACTCCATACACAGTACACTTCAAAATGAACGTTTTTTGGTGTTCGTTTTTCTCTGAAGGGTATCAGTGACACAGGGCAGGTGATTTCAATGCCAAAACTGTATGGAAGGAAAGAGTTGACCACCCCCTATTCCTCCTGCATGCCTCCCGTGGCTTTTATGAACATTTTCTAATCCTAGATTCTCTCAATATTTCTCCTTTTACCCATTGTCTACTGTTAGTCTGAGCACACAAACTCTTCCTCTGGCCTGTCCTGAGTTTCTCCACAGTAACATTCAAATTTTGCAGTCTCCTGTTGTATCTGATTGGTCAGTGCTGTCTTCACAGAAACATCAAGGAGGAATGCATCCCATCATTAAATCAAAGCAGATTCAATCTTTTGCCCTGCCAAAGAATAACAATCAGTAGTTTGCTACTGTCTTGCACATTAGGTAGTGTTTGAATGCATAATCAGATATTCCCAGGGTGATGAGATTGTTAAACATCTATCCACTAAATTAATGGAAGGCTTTAACCGTTGAAGTGGCTGGCCCTGATAAATTGATTTTCATCTGGGGAAAACGAGGTTTTTAATAGCCGAACACTTCCTCCCCCCAGCTTGTGTGTTTTGAGACCATGCGTATAAATAACTATCTAGTGTCCTAATGGAGAAGACAGTTAAAAAGTGGGCTCCTGAAATAAAATGCACCCTATAATTTATTGCTGATGGCAAATTTTAGGGGTTTTGTTGTTGTTGTTCAGTTGCACAGTCGAGTCCGACTCTTCGCGACCCCATGGACCAGCTCCCGCCAGGCCCTCTTGTCTTCCGCCGTCCTCTGAAGTTGGCTCAATTTCATGTTCGTTGCATCTATGACACTGTCTAACCATCTCATCCTTTGTCGTCCCCGTCTTCTTTCACCTTCAGTCTTTCCCAGCATCAGGATCTTCTCCAGTGAGTGCTCCCTTCTCATTTGGTGGCCAAAGTATTTGAGCTTCAGCTTCAGTATCTGGCCTTCCAGGGAACATGAAAATTATGAAAATCCTGCTCTGAGGAAACCGGGAAGCAGTTTATAGCTTCAGCTGGGGTTGGCAACTTCGGGTTGGGAAATTCATGGAGACTTGGAGGCCGTGCCTGGGGAAGGTGGAGTTTGGGGAAGGCAGGGAGCCCAGCGGGGATGTGAGGCCATAGAGTCCACCGTCCAGCAGGGCAGTATCCTTCAGGGAGCAACCTCCGCAGTCTGGAGATCCGTTATGATTCTTGCCCTAACTTCATCTGACTCATTCTTTGTATCTGTTTCCTATTTACTGCAAAACTAGTTTCAGGGCCTTGGTTTGTCTCTGGACAGAACACTGTTTAGGGTTCTCAACCTCTGGGTGGCGGCTGGAGTTCTCCTGGGATCGCAACTGATCTCCAGGCAACAGAGATCAGATCCCCTGGAGGAAATGGCTGCTTTGGAAGGTCGATTCTGTGGCGCATTATACCCCACTGAAGTCTCTCCTCTCCTCAAACCCCACCCTCCGCGGGCCACTCCAAAACCTCCGGGCATTTCTCAGCCCGGAGCTGGCCACCCTGCACCACATCCCTGCAGAGCTCCCTCCCCCTCTCAGACTGCCCTGCCGAGGCTCCTCCTCAATTCTCCATGGATTCGCCATGGCCCACTCTAACACGGTCACGACCACGACCCTAAGCTTTCCCCCAAACGGGGGGGGGGGGGAATGCTTCTGCCTTTTTTAAACATCTCAACATCAGACGGATTCTGTAAAAACAGGAAAGGCCAGTCCTTGGTTGAGTTTTTCATCTATGCAGCCCTGACACCCTCCTCATTCCTCTCACTGCTTCAGCTTTCCCTGCATGCTGGAGAACTCCTCTTTCTCCTTATTTAACAGAACCAAACTGTTACATTTACTAAGTCCGGGGGCTTGTTTGAAATCCAGTGTTTAATGTGCCATTTGAATCCTACAGGGAACCAGGCCTTTCCTAATGGCGGGCTGATTTTGTGACAATTTAAAGTTGCCTTGTGGCAGCAGCTGAAGCTCAAGGAGAGAATTCACCTCTTTCACCAAATCGGTTGTTGCTCTCATCTCGCAAAGTGAATATATTGAAGACTTAAAAAACCAACAACACTGCTCTAAGAATGCTACATCATCTAAATCACTTGAGGACTTGAAATTCTGGGAATGATGATGAATGATCTCCTCATGCTGACATTAATTCTCTCTTACCCAGGCCAGTAATGATTGATTTGAGTATGCACATGGCAGTAATATAGCCTCATTGTTACGATTATCCCCCATCTCCTCCTTTACAGCTCAGGCAATAATTGACGTGAATGCCTCTGATTATTTATGTAGCAACCAAATTTTCGCACTTTCCTGGTTCTGCATGGTTGCTAATATTTCAAATGACAGCCACTCCATCAAGGAAGCCTCCTTCGTTCATTTGTTACTGACAATCTATCATAGGATGTTCAATCATCAAGGTGCAATCTGCTTATCAGCAAGCCTTTCTGTACAATGGTTGTTACCAGCAGCCTCCTCATTCTTGTGTTTTGTGGAGTTCTTCTTTTTTAGATATGCCATTACATCTATATAAACGTGTACACAGAATTAGAGATCGTTATTGGCGGTTGTATGTGTGAGCCAGAAAGAGAAATGATGGGAATTGTAATTAATGTCCATGTGAACACAGGTACATGGCGCTAAACAAATGAAATTAATTTAAGACATTTTATTAAAAAAGAATCATTGCAACGTAGCTAGTGAGTCTACCAGATGTTCTCCTTTCTAGCTAGGCTGTGGAAGTCTTGGAGGATTCATTGATTTTGGAGGCATTTTCAAAGCCCCAGTGGCCTCAGTAAGTCTCTTGGTAGCAAGAAGCCATTGAACCATTTCTGTTTCCCCAGCAACAGCAGCTATCCAATAATATTTGGAAGAATGTTTTCATAACTTGTTTCTTAATTTGGATAAGTTTCAGTTCCATACCCCCATACTGTGATATTGTGATGACGTCTGTCTGTCTGTCTATCAATCATCTATCCCTGATGTTATGAGGCCTTAGACCTCAGTATACACCATAGGCTAAATGGATAGTATTGGGAACAAGATGGCACTAGTTCTGCCCATGGACACTCAGAACCATGTTGTCACAGAGGCTGTGCATATGCTTATGTAGGCCGCTTGACTGGGAAGCTTAGAAAGGCAGTATTCCAAATCATATGGATGCCTTGTATGCATACCAGCTCCATACTGATATGGGTCTGACTGCACATAGGAGGGCCCGTGGATAGCACAATGTGTCCTGGAAGAGAGAGAGTCTTGAGTCCCTACTCAAGATACATCACGTGTACAGGGCTTTTTGTTTCATTGTCTCACTGGTTCCCGTCAGCAAGGTACAGCTTTAAGTATGCTGTCCCGTCTCACCGTGGAGATCTTTTTCTTCATAAAAATGCTTTTATAAGACAACTGAAGTCTGATTTGATCCTTTTTGGCAAGCAGGCTCTTGATGATTAACAATTCTTGAGGCTTCATGTGCTATAGCATAAAGACACAGGTTGGTCAAATTGATTTCCATATTCACCGACTGTATTGACGTGATTCCATATCAATGCCATTTGCCACCAGGAAAATCCACATGCGACTCATATTGTAAGATCACTATGTTAAGTCACTGATGCATGGAAACAGTTATGTGGCATCCTTTCAGAGGCAGATGAAGATATTTTATTCCACCAAGACTTTGGGGGTAGATTTTGATGGATACATTTTCTTGCTGTTCCTTTGGTTTGAATTTAACATCAAAGAGTGAAATGTAGAAAAATCATGATAGGTATCACAATTTTTCTACATTTCCCTTTTCTTCCCTAAACTGAAAAAAAAAAGCATCAAACAATTACATCAAAATATATGCATTTCTTATATTGGATTGTTAGGCTTGATCAGCAAAGAGACATAGCAGGTTTTATGCCTCCTGCAGCTGAAGTTCATATAGTCAAGCCTTTCCTATTTATCCTAGAATTCCTTTAAAAGGAACCTCAAAAGTGCAAGTTGGTCAAAACCACCTGTGCAAGCAAAGTTTCCATAAATGCATTCTGCCTCCTAGCAATTCATCTCTGAGAAATTCAGCTAGGAAGTGGTTGCTTCAATGTAGGCAAGAAAAATATTTTTTTAATAATATGAAGCTGATAGAGAATCTGTGCTAAACTCCTGCTGTGTCCATGGATCTTACAAAGAAACTTCCACCTAAGCTTAGAGTCTTTTGACATAGAGCAGCGTATGTTGTATATGATTTTTAATAAGAAATGGAGGACCAAAACTCTTCTTCAAAAGTTGTTTCCCAAGTCCAGTGCTATAAATTCATTCTACTTTTTAAAAACACAATGCATTCCACTGGTATTGTACAAACCTTACAGAAATAAATGTTCATAGGGATATGCACAATTTTTACTTTTATTTGTTTTGTGTTTTTCAATTTTAACTTTCATTATATTTTTTCATTAATCGGATGTGTTTTTGTTATTCTATTTGCCCCCCTCCAAATGACTGTTCGGCCTGCCCCCTGTCCAGTAATAACCCTAGCAGTTCTCAGCATGCAACTCAAACTGAGAGCAACTGAGAGGATCCTCCATTGTCTGCACAATTCGGCTGGAACAGGGGAAGGGACAGGTTCATAATCCCTCAATCACTGCTTGTATGTGAGTAACTCTACAGATTTTGTGTGATTAGCTCTACAGGTTCCATGACTGCACAGGCTACAAGACTGCAGGGTCCAAGAGTTTTGGTTTGTACCTTCCCATGCAGCCATCCCTCCACAGGAAGCCAACCCTCTGAGATGGAGAGTAAAGGGCTTCTGGAATTCTTAGCAGTAGCCCACGATGAGGAGCTTCATGCATCTCGCAGCAGGAATCTGCTATGTGCCTAGGGGCTCCAGTACAGTTGTCATTATATTCTCAGGTCCTTGGGGTTGGGTTTTTGTGACATTTGTTTTCACTATGGAAAGAGCATAAATTTTGGCATAGCAACGTCAGTGAAGTGACAGCACTGTCGGGTTTTGGACTCAGCCACAATGGTAAGATTAAGCTGTTAGTGGAAATAACATGGTGACACTTGGGTCAAGAAGGCAAGGCAATGAAAATATTAATAAAATAACAGCCGTAGGCGTATTCTTTCCACACAGAGAATGACTGCTTCCTTCTAGAGACTAGAGGACTTGGGAATATATGTTAGATAACTTCCAAATGATATTTGTAGAAGACAAGGGCTATACAGCTGCCATTCTTTTTTCAGTGAGTCTTATCCTTGGTTGTCAACCACTTGTGTTTTGTGCAAGTCCTCCATTTTGCAGTGTATATGGTTTCACCTTTGTTTGGTGCCATCACTTCCTCTTTGGTCTCTATTTCAGTTGCTTAGCTGTATGGGGTGTGTGGTTTTTTTTTAAATTCATTTGCATCATTTACATCCCATCTTTCTCCTGAATAGAGACCCAAAGGGGCTTACATTCTTCTCCTCTCCTCCATTTCATCCTCACAACAATTTTTTTTAGGTAGATTCAGCTGAGAATGTGCCAAGAAGGTCACCCAGGAAGCTTTTGCATGGGGACTTGAAACTGGGTCTCACATTTCCTAGTCTTACACTCTAAACAATACACCAATTCCCTGCTGCAACATGCATGTTCCCAATGCATTGCTGCCATTATTGCCTATAGGACCAGTCACAATTCTGCCATCTAATCTGCCCAGGAAGGAAGAGGCTGTTCTCTGGGACTGTATTGAGTTTAACGGATTGTTTTTGTTTTACGTGCCATGCTGTGCCTGTTCACAGGCCCGTAGCTAACATGGGGCCCACGGGGCCCGGCCCCCTCACATTTCTTCTGGGCCTCCTCCCTCCTGGACTGTCCCTGAAGTGCCTCAACTCGCCACCTGCACACCGCTTTGCACCCTGACTGAGAAACAGCCCCACTTAAATCTTCTTTGGAGCCCACCACTTATCCTCACCGCCCAGTGGTTGGTGTACACGCAAGTCCTGCAGCTGCTGGGCATTACCCCCCCCCCCAACTTGCTCTGGAACTTTTGATTAAATTAGCTGCCGGCCCCCCCATGGCCCCCTCCCCAAAAAGTCCCTAGCTACGGGGCTGCCTGTTCAAGAGATGGTCTGGATCTTGGGATGGTGAATAGAATGTCAGCTAACCTCCACCACCACCGCCATGTCTTCTTGTCCATCTCCATCTGGCCTAAAAGTTTTGTGTTAGTGCAATGCATGTACAAGACAACTAGTGCCATAGGAACACATGGAGTTGCCTTAAACTGAACCAGAGCAGTGGTCAAACTAGGTTGCCTACTCTGATTAGCACCAGCTCTGCCTACAAGACTGGAGGAGAAAAAGACCTTCTCCAGCACCTGCTATGTGAGATCCTTTAAGAGGGATGCCAGGATTGGAGGAAGAGGAGGAGGAGGAGATTGGATTTATACCCTGCCCTTCACTTGGAGTCTCAGAGGAGTTTACAAACTCCTTTCCCTTCCCCTCCCCACAACAGACACCCTGTGAGGTAGGTAGGGTTGCCAAATGTTTTTTGGCCGGGAGTGGGGGGCTCTCGGCCGGCGTCTTAGGCATGCGCGTCACCCGGAAGTGACGTCGCACGCTGGGGGCGGGGCCATGCCATTTGAAGGGAAAACAAAGAGTTTTCCCCTCAAATGGCGTGGCCCTGCCCCCAGCGTGCGACGTCACTTCTGGGTGACGCGCACACGGGGGTGGGGTTTCCCCCAGGCCCCAATTCCGCGGGAGCGTAAATCGGGGCTCGAAAGGGGGGGGAATTCCGCCCCCCGGGGGCATTTGGCAGCCCTAGAGGTAGGTGGGGTTGAGAGAGCGCTTTCCAGATCTGTCTTTGAGAGAACAGCTCTGACAGAACTATGGCTTGCTCAGGGTCATCCAGCAGCTGCAAGTGGAGGAGTGGAGAATCAAACCTGGTTCTCCCAGGTTAGAGTCCACGCACTTAACCACTACACCAAACTGACTCAGAGATTTTTTGCATACAAATCATGTGCTCAGCCACTGAGCTATGGTCCATCACCTAACTACACAACTACAATACATTACTAGCTACAGTGCACCAGTACCAGAAAATGTGGCAGTGATCCTGTTCCTGGCAATGATAGCATCACATTATCAAGCATAAAGTTCTCTTCTTTCCTCGTCGTAGTAACCAGCATGGGTTTATGAAGAATAAGTCATGCCAGACCAACCTTATCTCCTTTTTTGACAGAATTACTAAAATGGTTGACTCTGGCAATGCTATGGATATAATGTATCTAGATTTCAGTAAAGCATTTGACAAAGTTTCTCATGATATCCCTGAGGATAAGCTGGTTAAGTGTGGGCTGGATGGTGCAACCGTTGGATGGATTCATGGTTGGTTGAAAAATCGTACCCAACGAGTGCTCGTAAATGGCTCTGCGTCTGCATGGAGGGAAGTCTCGAGTGGAGTGCCACAGGCGCCGGTCCTGGGCCCAGTGTTGGTCTGTGTTTTTATAAATGACCTGGAGGAAGACATAGAGGGGATGCTTATCATATCTGCAGATGACACGAAGCTTGGTGGGATTGCTAATTCTGAAGAAGACAGAGTCAGGATTCAAAATGATCTAGATAGGCTGGAGCAGTGGGTTGAGACAAATAAAGGCCAAGGACAGACTGGCAGTTTGAAGCGCGAGGGAGTCGTGGCAAAAAGATCCGGCACAAACTGTTCCAGGTTTTCCCAGTCACACTGCACTGACTGATGCAGGAGTATACCGGGGATGAAGCGCGATAGCACTGTTGGCCCACCCCTGGCGGAGGCATGGCTGTAAGGCGCAGCTTTCTTTTTGGTAATCCAGAGATATGCACTTATGCGCATAAGAAATTTTGGCGTTTGGCGTTCACACTTCCAGGAAGCAGGATGAACGCACTCTCCAGGGTTTGCTACCACTTTCACCTGGTGTTTTTTAAACTCGGGAGGGAAGCGTTACAAGATGGGTTGAGTTCGGCTGGGGAACGCCGGACAGCTGTGCCTGTGTGAATCGGCCCTTTAATCTGTTTGTGAAACGTTTCTGGCACGTGCCTATATCGGGGCAAACTGCCAGTCTTAACTTGGCCAAAATGAATTTCAATAGAGATAAGCGCAAAGTCTTACACTTAGGTACAAAAAAATCAAAGGCACAGATATAGAATGGGAGGGACTTGGCTTGACAGCAGCACACGTGTGAAAGGGATCTAGGTGTTCTGGTTGATCACAAGCTAAACATGAGCCTACAGTGCGATGTGATTGTGAAGAAAGCCAATGCAATCTTAGAATGTATTAACAGAAGCATTGTGTCCAGATCACGGGAGGTGGTAGTTCCACTCTATTCTGCTATGGTCAGGCCTCACCTGGAGTATTGTGTCCAGTTTTGGGCACCACATTTTAGGAAGGATGTTGGCAAGCTCGAGAGTGTCCAGAAGAGGGCAACCAGGATGGCCAGAGGGTTGGAATCCAAGTCTTATGAGGAAAGGCTAAAAGAGTTGGGTATGTTTAGCCTGGGAAAGAGAAGGCATAGAGGGGACATGATTGCAGTCTTCAAGTATTTGAAGGGCTGTCATGTAGAAGATGGAGCAGATCTATTCTCTCTTGCTCCGGATTGCAAGACTAGATCTAATGGGTGGAAATTACATGGGAGCTAAATATCAGGAGAAACTCCCTAACTGTAAGAGTGGTTGAGCAGTGGAACAGACTGCCTCGGGAGGTGGTGGATGTTCCTTCACTGGACGTTTTCAAGTGGAGGCTGGATGACCATCTTTCAGGTAAGTTGTAGAGCTATCTTTTGGCTATGCTCCTGCAGAGTGCAGGGGGTTGGACTAGATGACCTGTAAGGTCCCTTCCAACTCTAACATTCTATGATTCTTCTCTTTGCCTTGCATATCATTTTTTTTTCAACCATAGCTATACTGCTTAGTAGATCTGGATACATGAACCATGTTTTCCTTCAAAAAGAAGAAGAATATGATATTCTTATAGTGTGAGAGGTAGACAGCATGAAACACACAGTGCTTCAAGCTCCAGCTGGGTCTTTCTGTTTTTTTCACAGATATCCACAGTGTCCCACTGTGTGTTATTAAAAAAAGATTCCATCAAAAGAACACCTGCAGAACAGTATAGAAGTTAGAGAACATGCAAGAATCCAGTAGGAAAACAAGCTTTCTGTGATTTCTGCTTGCAAAATAAATCAATATATGTGTGTGTGTGTGTGTGTGTGTGTGTGTGTGTGTATAAAGAGGTGTGTGTGTTTCCAAAAGAGGTGGATTTTTAAAAAAGAGTCCAGCAGCTGATTTCCCATGAATTAAATATAAACTTTGAAAATACTTCTGTTTCTTTGAAAAATGTAAATTCTGACATAATGATTTGGAAAATGCGAATGTGTGATCCAATAGCTGATTCTGAGGATGATTGACAAATGCATAAACATTAGTAGTAAATGTCACTGACTTTCTGTAAGAACATAAGATGAACCCTGCTGGAACAGACCAGTGATCTATTTAGTCCAGTATACCATTTCACACAGTGGCTAACCAGTTGCTCTGGAGGGACGATATAAAGGGCATAGAGACCAAGGCCTATCCCTGATGTTGCCTCCCAGGACTGATATTTAGAGGTTTATGTGTATGGGAGGTTCCCTTTACACACCATGGCTAGTAGCCATTGACAGGCACATCCTCTGTGAATAATATGTCTGACCCCCTTTTAAAGCCCTCTGCATGCATGGCCATCACTACACTCACTAGTAGTGAATTCCACAATTACTAATTGAGTAAAGAAGTACGTATTTCCTTTTGTCTGTCCTGAACCTAGTGTCCATCAACTTAATTAGGTCCTCCTGAATCCTTGTATTGTGGGAGTGGGGAAAAAGAGCTCTCTATCAATGTTATCTGTCCCATGTATAATTCTACCAAACTCTGTCATGTCCTTTTCCTACTCATATTTTCTCTAAACTAAAAGGCCCCAGGATCTCCAGCCTTTCTTCATAGGAAAGGTGCTCCAACCCATTAATCTTGGTTGTTCTCTCCTGAACTTTTTCAAGTTCTGCTAAGACAGATGGGTCTACAAGTAAGTACTGCCACTGCCATGTGATATTTTGAGAGAAAATGAGCGGAGAATTGTCAAGTCTTTACGCTTATTGCCCTTATTTTGATTCTTTTGTTACTGTGATAACTAACAGTCCCCTCATGTTTCTGACAGCGTAAGAAAATTACCTTGTGCCCACACTCAGGAAATGGTAAGGGCCCCATTTTTGAAATCCAGACTGTGTCTGAAGTGCCTAGCTAAGCAAAGCCTACCATGAAAATGTGGGGGGGGGAATGCATGGGATGGGGACTGACCCTAATGAGTAGGCTACATTCCACAAATGGTGATCATACAGGATTCATAATGTGACCCTTTAAAACACTGGACAGCAGGGTTTGGATTATCTGTAACAGATTTTCGGCCCATCAGCTCAGCGGGAAAAACAGCCAAATACCTCAGGAAATAAAATATTTTTGCATGTGCAGTGGTCACAGGCCATGCACAGAGACTACAAAAGATTCTGAAATCGTGACTAGGGGTAGGGTCTTCTCTGTGGCAGAACACCAGTGGTGCAATGCCCCCCACCCCAGAAACACTTGCCTGGCACCCTCACTAAGACCTGCACAAACACAATTCTAATCTCCTGGGTTTCTAATATCTGATTAGTTGCTGCTGCGTCTATATTTCCTCCCTGTACCTGCAGCGGCTATGTTTTTGTGTAGGGATGTTAGTGTTAGAAGCAGATATTGATTTTATTACAAGTCGTGTAATTTGCTTTTGAAGAAGAAGAGGAGGAGGAGGAGGAGAGATTGGATTTATACCCTGCCCTCCACTGGAGTTTCAGAGTGGCTTACAATCTCCTTTCCTTCCTCTCCCTACAACAGGTGGGGCTGAGAGAGCTCTCTGAGAACTGCTCTTGAGAGAACACCTTGAGAGAACTTATGACTGACCCAAGGTCACACACCAGCAGCTGCATGTGGAGCAGTGGGGAATCAAACCCGGTCCTCTCAGATTAGAGTCTGCGCTCCTAACCACAACACCAAACTGGCTCTCAACGCATCACATGCCCCCTCAGCTTTCAACGCATGGCATGCCCTCTCAGATAATACACAGAGAAGAGGAGGAAGTGTGAGCATGCTGCCGCCCCCCCCCCCCCCAATCGCTGGCTTATGAACACGGTGCCTACCTGCAGAGGAACCATATGTCTGTGTACATTGACTTAAATGCAGAGCAAGGTTATTTGTAGAAGGCTACAGTGGTGGTGGGGGAGGGCCCAGAGGAAGTCTTTGTTGGGAAGCCCTCAGGCATCTTTCAGCAGCATGGCCTGGTAGAGAAAAAGACAAGCACAAGAGAGACCCCTCTCTGTTTTACTTACTGGGGCTGAAAAGCTGCGTGAAAGGGGCTATTATCTAGCAGGGACCTGCTGCCTAGGAAGAAGAGTTCACCCCCTTCCTTCTCCAGTGTCACAGCCCCCAAATCCCGATTGGGGAGAGCCTGCAGCTGTCTTCTTCCTTCTCAAGTTCCAGTTGTGGACTTTCTGTGCCATTGGAGTTCAGCCCTAACAAACCTGCAAGTGACACCGACTGTATAGGTTAAAACTATAAGGTTTTGATCTTCTGACTCTATGTAATCCCCCCTCCCCCTGCAAGTCCACAGGGAAACTGACAAGCCTCATGCCTTATTTTCGAAGTCTTTCCTCAGGCAAGCTATCCATATATTCCATTCACAGTGGAGGGATTTCAAAACTGGGCCCTAAAATTGCTTTGCAGGCACTGTGCAAACTTTTATTCATGGTAGGACTGCAGAGCACTGAAAAGCAAAATTAGCAGAGGCAATAATGCCCCCTACTGATCTCTGAGCAGCTCCAGCGCTTCCAGCAATGCTTCAAACACAGTGCCGGAAAAGCTGAACAATAGCAGTTTGAAAAGCCATTAGTAGAAACGCTGCCAGGAAGCATCACCTTGAAGAGTGTAGGTGTGCTTGATTAAAAGTGTAAGCAACGTACAGGAAAAAAAACGCCGCTCCCTAAACAAACAAGATCTCTTTGTCAAACCTGCATAGCTAAGACTTTTATGAATGAATTTCAATATTAAGCACAGCCAAGAACACCAAGCCTTACAGCGCCACAGCGGTATTGACTAACTCTGGCATTAACAAGCTAGCGCGTTACTCATCAGAAAACTCCTAAGTGAATTAGTTTATTTTGCTATTTGGGTTGGTGGCACATTGAAGCTTGTCAAACTTCTATGATCAGCTTGTAGCCCAGCGACACTGCCTTACTCACGGGTAGCCCTAAATAGTGGAGCACCCCACTTCTGACCTGAGCCAGAGACCCACAAAGTCAGGCCAAGGAAGGCACTATTGGCCTGAAACACAGAGCCAATAGTCTCCATTTTCAGGTTGCACAAGGGTAACCATTTTCAGGTTGCACAAGGCAGCTGTGCTGGGTCAGCCGGTCACCACGGATACCATGCACTGGAAACTGTCCAAAATCAAGTCGAGCAACAGAGCCGAAGGTCAGAAAGCCAGGAAATTAGTCCAAGATTGTAGGAGCTAGGAGCAAGAAGAAGAAGAGATTGGATTTATACCCCGCCCTTCACATGGATTCTCAGAGTGGCTGACAAACTCCTTTCCCTTCCCCTCCCCACAACAGACACCCTGTGAGGTGTGTGGGGCTGAGAGAACTCTGACACAAACTGCTCTTTGAGGAACAGCTGTGCCAGAGCTTTTGACTGACCCAAGGTCACATCAGCAGGTGCAAGTGGAGGAGTGGGGAATCAAACCCGGTTCTCCCAGATTAGAGTCCGCACACTTAACCACTACACCAAACTGGTGTAGGAGCGGATGCTAACGGCCAGGATCAGGTCCGAGCACACGGTTGCTTCTGCGCTGAGGCAGGTGCGTGGGGGTGTTTATGACCAGGTCCTCCCTTCCCTGGGAGTCAATCTGCCAAGACTCCCAGCCCCTCACATTGCCTTTGCAAGAGCTGCAGTCTGGCACTCTTCCTTCACTCTTGCACATTCAGCCGCTGGCATGCCCTGCGCCTGGGACACTCAGGAGAACTAGGTGGGGATTCTGGCCTTGAGGTGTCTCTACTGCGGGGTGCTGGGCCAGGCTCTGGATCCATCTCTCCCTCTGGCTGCACCTCCTGTGCAGCTGCTGGGGACTCTTCCTCCTCAGGTGCTGTTGAGGGTTCCTCTTCTGGGCTGACTCCAGAGGAGGCTGGGTTGCTCCACGCCTGTTCCTCATCTGAGGAGTAGTCAGCCTCAGGAGAGCCAGTGCCCATGACAGCAGCCCTCAAAGCAATCTTCAGCCTTCCCCCTCCACCCAGCAAGGTATACAAATGAAACAACGCTGAGTTCCACCAGGTAAAGTCTCTACATTTCTAAAGGCTATTCAGAGGCCACCTGGGGAATAGCCCTTTCTGTCTCCCAACCTACAAGTAGTCCCTTTTGTGTGACTCCTATACTTATGTGAAAACTCTTGTGCCTTAAACAACTGTCCTTCTTACCCCATCCTTCAGGACACCAAGGTAACCCAGTCAAACATTCAAATTATTAATGATCCTTCCTGATGCTAATCAGGGAGTTGGGACCCATTTCCCACCTGGGAACCTATTTAACCTGCCGTGGCAGGACCATCAATGGTCATCAAACCCATTCAGCCAGCTACAGTAGAGCCTTCCAGCACCCGTTTAATCTCATCAACGCTATTGTGAATCCAGACTCTGCCCCTCTGGGACCTCATTCTACTCCTCCTGTTGTCACACCCCCTGTGACCCCTTATTGGTCCAGGTAAGCTTTTGTCTTCACCTGACACAAGCCCCTCAAGGCCCACCATTGGTCCACATTGTGTTTCAATGTCTATATCCATCAAAGCACATGGCCATCAAGGTGTGCACTCTGACGGTGCCTATACTTTGAATACACCCCCAAAGTCTCTCCTTTGGGCCTCCTCCTTAGCGCTATTCTCTTCAAGGACCTCTGTACATCTGGACAGGTAGTATAATCCCATAACTGACCCTTCTATTCGCTATCATCAGCTCTGTTTTCTTAGTTCTGAATTGCTTGCTCTTTCCTGAATGTTTAGTGTGCCTGTAATTAGGGAAATTCTTCAATAAACTATTTAACTTGCTCTTCAGATCTGGAGTCTTCCTACTGTACCGGACCTTGGTATAAACAGGTGTGCAGTCCCTGATACTCCTCTGGCCTCCCCTCCAGAATAGCTAATTTCCCCTAACATCGAGGTAGGCTATTGGCAGTAACAAGCTCCGTGACTCTACCAAAAGCAGTGGGATCCAGGAGCTGTCAACATCCACTAGGCCCCTGCATGCAACCACAACCTTATACAGGAAGTTGCCCAAACCACTTCCTGTTTTGAGTGCTTCCAGCTGGTCATTGGTATGGATGATCATCATACAACTTGTGGTGGTTTGACTCAGGTTGCTCCACACAATTCACATGAGGATGGCATTGATGGCAGCTCGTTTAATCAGATCAGCCAGATTAGCTCAGGTGGCATAGCAGACAAGCACACAGGCGCATGTATATGCAGACACTGACAACAGCACTAAACCACATATTAGCGGGTACTTCTTCTGTAAAGTATCCCCCCCCCCCCATGCACACGCTTCCTGTTTAATACTATCATTGGTATTCTGGGAACTCTGGGAAGACACCAATTCATCACAGCCTTATGAACAGTGCTTGTTATCTGTCAGCGTACAGTGAAAGGCTGCAAAGCTCTTAACTGACTGGCACCGCTAAGATGACAACTCAAAGAGTTCAGCATAAACTCACTCCAGCACATGGTTGCCAGGTTTTGGCTGCCAACCTGAGGCAGAAGGAGAAGGCTGGGTTGGAGGGGAGATGATGATGTTGTGCTGATGGTAGAAGGTCACTTCCAGTGAATACCACTGAGTTTCGTCTAAATCCTAGAGCATCACATCCGTTGACATGATACCACTTCTGAGTATTTGCCAAAAGTGACAGCATGATGTCAGTTTTCCAGTGATTCCTCCACACACACACACACACACCACCACCACCACCTCACCAAATGGCAGCGCCAAACAAAGATGGAGGCCGGAATGTCTCTCTACTCCAGCCATGTTTTGTTCAGTCCAGTGATACCCATGCCCTTCAGAAGTCCATACCAAACATTTCCCCCTCAATCCCAATCTGACCAAAGGAGTTTAAAACATTCTGAAGCTGAGCCACTGGCAGCCGAAGGGGTTATGGTAACCTTGTACCTGACATACTGCCGACGGGCTTATAAGAATGACAAAGGCCCATTGTGATATCAGAAGAGATCAGCAAGTGACTTGAATAGAGGCAAGGCAAACAGAGAAAACAATGTAAGCAGTGTTTTTCTGCAAAGGCAAGAGGAATATTCAACAATACTTATTACTTATTGAATAGAGAGGCCTTTAGCTCAAACATACTGTTACTCACAAATCCCATGCTCCTTGTGTTACCTTCCTTTCCAAAAAGGCTAGGCTCCCGACTAGCTACACAGGGTGTTTGTTTCCTAGAAAAAATAAATAAATGAACAGTGTGGCGGCTCCTATCTGGTGGAATGAGCTCCCGGAGGAGATCAGGGCCCTGCGGGACTTGTTGCAATTCCACAGGGCCTGCAAGACGGAGCTCCTCCGCCAGGCTTTCGAATAGGAGCCGCCGCCGTTACCACCAACAACAACGAGGACCGTTTTACAGCACCGCCGGAGGTTGAGTGGCAATGAACATCAGGGGGCCACAGTAACCTCCCCTGGAATGGAAAGGGTATGTGCAATATGGAGAGAGGGTTTTAGTCACGCGGGATCCTTGGGCGTGGCCCATGTATAAATTGTTTTAAACTGTTTTATTGTATTTTATTGCACCTTGTGCTTTATGGTTGTAAGCCGCCCTGAGCCCGTACGCGGGGAGGGCGGGGTATAAATGAAAATAAATAAATAAATAAATAAAAGATATAAAATACACAAGAGAAGTAATCTCATACAGAAACAGCACTTTGCCCTTTCCCATACATGGGTTTCTATTGGCTCGCAGTTGCCCTTCAACCCTTCACCAATTAGCAGTACAAAAAGATAATGGTTACACTTTATCCCTTTTCGGATTTTGGCCTTCCAAAGGTGCATAAAGGGTCTGGTTGACAGACCACAGCTGTTAACCCTTGGGAGAAACCCTGACATCCCCAATAACAGGAGCCGACTGCTGCCCACAATTCTCCTGATACTTACAGTTGTCGTTTTGTGTGTATTCGGCCAATCTGTTTGTACATGCCAAAGCAGTACATGCATGGGCAGTACATGCATCGACCAAATTCACAGTGACCATATGCGTTGGGACAGTTGCAAGTAGCTGCATGCTCCCATTAGATGTTTGTTTCTTTATTGAATCCATTTAACACCCGCCTTTCTCACTGAGACTCAAGGCGGATTATAAAGTATTAAAACCAATTCAATCAAACAGCGCAAGACGTCCAGTAACAATGCAAGAGGACTAGGATTCCAGAAGTTGGCTGGAGAGCCAAAATAACTGCCCATCAGACCCTTTTGCACACATAAAGATAATTCCTAGATGATTCCAGTGACTTTCTTGCTGCTTACAACTTGTTCCTCAACTCTAACTTTATTTGTGCAATCTTCATGCTTAGCAAAAGCCGAAGAATGAATTTTTGACATGCTTAAGAGACCGGATGTAACAAAAAAACCCACACCCTTCTTTTGGTGCACAGAAGTTGCAATCCAGAAAGATACACATGGGCTAACCTTAGGTATTTATTTAAAGTGATTTACCTTTGCTTTCATCACTTTTCTTTTTTCCCCCAAATCAATTTTATTCAATTTTCTCATTAACTCATAAACAACAGGGTTATGGAAGATAGGCATATACATATAATTAACACGTTTTTCGTTATACATACAAAAAGTGCTTTAATCAATCTAATCTATACTGTGGTGAGGATTTTTTCCATACATACTATATATCAAATTGTGTATTGTGCTATAAACGCTACAAAAGGCGAAGAGTACCTATTACATAGGGTATTGAATCTTTGGTAGTTAGGTATGATAAGATAGGAGAACATATACAGGTAGTATCGCTGTGTTCTCCTTTGGGTTTGATTTGTTTAAAGATATCTGCATTTTTTTCCATTAAGTATAGATTCCATAGTTTCTTGTACCAGATGTTTACGTTCAGAGTGTTTTGGGACTTCCATGTGGATGCAATTGCGGTTTTAGCTGCAAACAGTAATAGGCTGATTCTTTTCTTAAGTGTTAGAGATAGAGCAGTTTCGTCTCTGAGATTCAAGAGTAGTGCTTCTGGGGTTTTGTCTATTCTATGCTCAGTTACAGTCCTTATTTCCTCTATTATTTTGTCCCAGAAAGACGCAAGCAATCCAGCACTGTTTTTCTTTACAAACACACAAACAGAAAAAGGACAATAAAAATATTTGCATCTACAACTCCTTGCAGAGTTGCTTCTTTCTAGCTCTCCCAAAGATCTCCAAAACCCTTGCTGTAGAAAAAAAAAAAGCATTTAATTTTCAATGCATTCCCTCTCTCCAAGCAGTAGTTCCCTCCTGAAGCTGAGTAGGATCCCGAGTCTGGGGTCCTTCCTGCTGCTTGCAGAACTCTCCAGGCACATCTCCAAAAAGAGCAGGTGAAACTTCTGAACAATATATTTCTCTGAGGCAAGCTGTGGGAAAGGTATCTCTTTCCTTCTTGCTGCTCCTGAGCTGGTTCTCAGGCTCATCCATCTCTGGCTCTGATCCCAACTTCAAATCTAAGTATCTGGTGGGCATATTCTGCAAGACCAGCAAAATAGGGGGTATACACAAGAGAAACTCCACTGTACCTCACTATGCTCCACTCTGTTTTCCCCTCCCCAGCCTGGTTCTGCCACTGGACAGGAGCCTGGTTGGGAGAAAAATACTACATGCAAAAGAGCACTAATACTAAAAGCAAAAAGGGCCAGTGTTGTGCTATGGTTAAAGTGTTGGACTAGGATCTGAGAGACCCAGGTTCAAATCCCCCACTCTGGTGTGCAGCTTGCTGGGTGACCTTGGGCCAATCACAGCTGCCTTATATTAGTCTATCAAGATCAGTGTTGTTTGCTCCAACTGGCATTGACTCTTCAGGGTCTCAGGTGGAGGTCTTTCACACCACCTGCTACCCAATCTTTTTAAAATTAGAGATGGCAGGGATTGAACCTTGAACTTTCTGCATGCAAAGCAGATCCCTCAACTGTTGAGCCACACCCATTACCCCAGTACAATTGCCTCTCAGCCTCGCCTATCTGATTCACAGGGTAGTTGTGAGGATGAAATGGGGAAGAGAGAACCATGTGTGCCTTTCTGATCTCCTTGTAGAAAGATGCAAAACAAATAAAAGAGACCCCACATACACACCCCTGCTGTTGCCACAGATGAATGAGGAGGCTCTTATAAATATACAGGATTCCTCTGCCATGTCTAGTGTGACCCTTATCTTTTGGGGGATTGTTGGGTCTTACAGCAGCTGGAGGCAATTTTATTGAGAAAGTGGGTTAATCTTTCCCAAGTTAGACCTCTCACCGTCAGTGTTCCCTCTAAGCTGAGTTAGTGTGAGCTAGCTCACAGTTTTTTCGCCTCCAGCTCACACATTTCTGTCTTAGCTCAAAAAGGATGGCTCCAGAGTAAACTGATTTATGCAGCAGCCAAATTGCTCGCTCACCACTTTAATGCCAGTAGCTCACAAAGTAGAATTTTTGCTCACAAGACTCCACAGCTTAGAGGGAGCATTGCTCACCGTAGTTATGTCTCATTTTACTTGTTGTTGATTAGTAGGCACACATTAAGACAGCCTGGCAGATGCTGCCCCTTGTCTGGATGGGGAGCAAGTATAACATTTCCCTCCTTCTGTTCCTTCAGTCTACAGAGCTGCCTGCCTGTATATAAGGGTGTAAGCAAAATGTTTGCCACTTTTTGTCCCTCCCAGGCCTATCACTGTGGAAAGCTCAAGTATAGCATGTGCCTGTATGCCAGCATGTGCAAGCAAAATGCTTACCCCTGTGCCTAACAGATGCAATTCCAGGAAGAACAGGATATCCAGCAGGATCTTCTCATATCAGGCTTCCCAAGTACTTACCGTGATTCAGTGGGGGACACAGACGTCTTCGCAGGATCATTCCCGCAGCATGCCATTGCCAGGAAGTGATGCCAGGCGACGCTCTGGCAATGGGGCTGGAAACTTGATGGTACCATCGAGTTTTCAGCCCCATTGCCAGAGCATCACCCAGCGTCACTTCCTGGCGACTGCATGCTGCGTTACAGGGAGGAATGGTCTGGCCGGGGAGCATGTTTCCCCCGCCGGATTGCGGTAAGTACTTGAGAACCCTATCTCATACAGAATCCAGTCAAAGCAGGCCCAAAGCTGAAAGCGGAACCTGTCATTGCTATCCTCATCTGTATGTAATGCTGCCATCAGAAAAGGGTCTCTGTCAATTACATATCTGCTGTGTTCACGCTTTCCCTTCTCTCTCTGTCTTCCATGAACTCTAAGCCAGACAGCCAGGCACTGGAATTGTCACCAGATTCAAAGATCTCATATTCCTATTTCAGTTTTTCAATGAGAATTGGTTATGATCCATATATTAATAAACAGGGCATTTGAGGTTTGGGTTTGTATTAATCAATGTCCAAATGCATGATATCCCTATGAAACAGGCCCAGCCATCGATCTCACCTTTTTATGCTCCAGCATGTACTCTAAGCTTCTTTCTCAGAGCACTTCTGAAATCAGGGATAAGGACTCTCCAGAGCTGAAAGGATGATGTTGCTTCAAGTTTGAGTCACGGCATTTGTCATTTTAGATTTTAAACGTTGTGTACGTAGCTTGGAACCAGCGTACTTTTCTAAACATATGTTTGAATGTTAACAATTCATTTTTACACTCTGCTCAATACAAAATTTACTAAATAATTATCCTCAAAACACCCCAAGGTCACCGCGCAATGAGGCTCATCACAGCTTTCCCCGTTCAGTGCATCTGTAACCATGGCAACACTGAGCTGCCATTTACTTGGAATGGGCAAAGGGGGGGGGGGAGATCAGCACAAAGCCTGCTACCCTGCCTGGTGGGGCTGTCACGTACTGGATATCTTGGGAAACGTTTTTAATTACTGTGTTCACTTAATTACTGCTACAGTTTTTCTCTGGCGATTTGCTTTTTTCCATAATTTGAGCTGGGCTCATTGGACATTGAGATAAATCAGCCGCTTCTTCAGCCACATTTATCCTTAATGGCAGAAATTAAAACTCATTTGAGGATTCATGCTTCGCCTTCAACACCATTTACTCTGCAGCCGTATTTGGAGAGGTAACAGGGCTGCAGCCTCCTGAGTGTTGTCCCTTCAGCGACTCCACGTTCAACAGTTTCAGCTTTCCCCTTACCCCCTTCGCCCAGCCGCCGCCTGGCAAGACCATCGTGAAAACAATGCACCCCCCTCATTCACCACCACTAAGTACGGCAGTGAGACAACAATGATCCTTCTTGGCCAACACTCGATGGTCCCACTGTCTTTTTATTGCAATCGCATCGTCTAAGTGGCTTACACGGAAACGATTTACCCAAACCATCCAGAATTCTCTTGGTGAGGCTTGAGAAGAAACAGATGCCATTCACTCTGGGTTGCTTACTTAGTCACTCACGGGCAGATGTGGTGGGGAAATCAGTAGCCCATTCCCCCCCCCCCATGAAGTATACAATGAACCATTTAGACCTCAATGGCACTGAGCAAGGACTAAGGTGCCAAGTTGAACAGATACTCTTCCTCCCAGTTCCTTGTGGCCAGGTGTGTAGGAAAAGATGGTTGGCTGTATGAGTCTGTTTCCTTTCTATGATCAGGGTAAAGGAATTCATTAGCTGAAAGCGTGAATCACCCTTGCTCAACATGGAGTCAACGGTGGAGACCAAGCCAGTGGTGATTTGCACTTGCAGTGGAGACAGAATCAATGATGACTATTGTTCCCTGGATTTATTTGCAGTATTCATTGACTGGACCAGGGGTCATTTCCTGCAGGAGCGCACAGGAGCGGAGCTCCGGCAGTAAAGAGCCCAGGGGGTGGGCACATGCAACAAGCCCCACCCCCTGCTCCCAGCAGCCCTCAGTCAGAGCAAGAAGCAGCCAGGTAAGCTGCAGAGCCCCCCCCCCCGGGCCCCCAGTCCAAAACAGTCCAGTGGCACCTTTAAGACCAAGTTTTATTCAGGTACAAGCTCACCCTCCTCTGCGAGGACAGATCTACAGCCCCCCCCCCCCAATAGCTAGCAATCCAAAACAGTCCAGTGGAGCCTGAGCTGTGGGTGTTGCCTTCTGACATACTTCCGGTGATATCAGGGGGTGTGGCATATGCAAATAAAATATGCTAATGAGTTATGCTAATAAGCTCCTGCACCTCTTTTTCTACGAAATGACCCCTGGACTGTCCTAAGAGTGGGTGGGGGAAAGCACAGAAAGCGACACATTTTACAACAACCAGCATGGCCTTGGTGTCACTATTGACATTCATGTGGCTGATCACAGCTCACAGTGGAAGAGAAACCTTATGATATAACTCACAGCCTATGTTTAGTTTTCCTTGCTGAAAGAGTCACTGACATCCACGGGAGAGAGTTTAAAAGGCTGCCATTATGTAAAGAATAACGACAGTACAAATTGTCATCAGCCAATTAGAAGCAAAAAGTCATAAATCGAAGAAGCATTAAGCATCATATGTTCATCTATGGCACATGGCCTGAATGCCTGCTCGGAGGACTTTGACACTACTGAAGTCCTGACTGAACCTGGCAGAAGCCTTTTTCACTGCACTTAACGAAAATCAAGTGCCATGCTTCCATGGGGCATCTGTGAGATCAATATACATTTCAATGTGCATGATGCAGAAGGGGGTTAATAAACAGACTTTTTTAAAAAAAAGGCATTAAGAGGATTCAATGAGGTTACCTAACAAGGATGAAAATTATTCTGGGCAGTACCACTCTGATTCTGACAGAGGGCAGTGTTTAGTTTATTTTCACACCAAAAATACTCCTGTGTTCTATCAGTTGTGATCCAGGGGGAGAAAATTGAAGCAAGGTTTTTAAATCATGTGGAGTCAACCCTTATTTTAATGTGAACCGTGAATGAACGGAATTAACCACAACCCCCCCCACACACACACACCCAGTCTTCATCACTGGATGTAACAGAAGGCTGTCATTCCTACTGGAATTTAGGAGGTAATTCTGCAGAAAGCTCGGTTTACATAGAACTCATTACTCAGCTGTAAAATTTTTGTTTCTGTTAAGCTGCATCTTCCAGAACCCCTGACCCTGGACAATTTAGTCAATGAGGTTTGGCCTTAAAAGGGCATCAAATAAATCCCAGGCTTCATTCCTACGGATAGGCTTACACAGCAGTGGAATAAGCAGTGCCTTGCGCTACTGGAGGTGAAGCATGAGCTTTAGCTTCGGGCCCATTGCCAGGAAATCCCCACTCTTTCCATTACTATAAGAAACTATAAGTGCACACTGCACAAGACGATGCCTGACTGGCAGGAAGAGAACACGCCAGCAACCCTCCTAACCAGGGCAGTGCCAAAGCAGCACAGTTCCAGCTATTCTGAATCGGGAAAAAGATCTCCCTTCATATCTAAAATCTGAGGGACCCGTTAGATGTAGCTCTAGGCATGCAACTGCAACTGTCAAGAGAAGTCTAGTTTCTGTCTCCTTTTTGGTAGCATCGTGTAGAACTTACCCATATTCTGCTGTTATGACTCTCCACCTCACTTCTCTGCCCCGGCTCTACATGATTGGCTATCACTGGCAGGAAGAAACATAGAACATTATGATAACAGACATGGGCGAGCTCTACTGGATATTGCTGGGGTGGGGGGTGCTCAATGCGTGGCTACCCTTTTCAGCAGCAGTGCTTTGTCTGGTTTGGCCGTTCAAGTTACCCTGGGCCACTGATTTCTACACTGGAAGGAATTCTCAGTTTGCCACAGCATTGTAACATACTCAACCATAGCAACTTTGGTGATCAGCAAGAAACATTTTGCCACCGTAGACCTTAGAGGAGTTGTGAAGGCTCATGACGTGTGAACATGTTATGCTTCTCATGCAAGTGGATGACTCCGAGAATGAAGGAAGCATCCAAAATACAACATGTGCAGTCGTCTCCAGGGAGAAAAGCAAGGTCTGTATTTTTATATCAATCAGCTGTTAAGACTTTCCCATTTTCAAACTGGAGAGGCAATTGCTTTCAGAGAGGTGTAAACCAAATGACGCCCCTTATTGTTCCCCTTAGATAAAGGAGATAGTCTTCTTCTTCTTTTTTCCCAATAAAGAAGGCTTGCCAACCTTTGGTTTCAAAAATCAAAGTCAGGCCACAAGGCAGGATAGAATGTGGTGGTTCAGTGGTGGAACCTCCATTGCACATACATAGTGGGAGGGAGAAAGGAACCATTCACGAGCAAGCCAACTTGGCCAGTTCAGGGCCGCCGAGCCTAACCCCAAAGATTCCCTTGTTGGTCCTCCTCCCTCACATCACATTTGGCCAATTCGTGTTCAGTGTAACAGATACAAGATGCTTGAGTAATGCAGTTAGGCCACTTCTATCAACCAATGAAACTTCAGCAGGTTTGGACAGAAAGTAGCCAATGAACAGGCAAAGCTACCACCATAATAGAACCAAATGAGGACTGGCAGAAATGAAGACTACGAGGGTGAAAGTAACTCAACAAGGCAATCCTAAACAGAGTTACATTGCATTGTAGTCAGTAGGCTTACAGGGGTGTAGTTCTGCCAAGGATTGCACTGCAGTGCAAATTTCTTACCAGAACTGTCTCTCTCAGTTGGCTTAAAGCAGAAATTACTTTCTTACCAGTACTCTGTAACTTGATGGAAAGTGCTGTCAAGTCACAGCCAATTTATGGTGACCCCTGATGGATTTTCAAGAGAAGACAGATTTGGGGGGTAGCCATGTTGTTCTGAAGCAATAGAGCAAAGTTTGAGTTCAGGGGCACCTTTAAGAGCAACAAAGTTTTATGCACAGTATGAGCATTCATGTATCTGAGGAAGTGTGCGTGCACACAAAAGCTTATACCCAGAATTAAACTTTGTTGGTCTTAAAGCTGCCCCTGGACTCAAACTTTGTTTCAAGAGAAGAGACATTCAGACCGCGGTCACACGGACCTCTTACCGCGGCAGTTTTCCTGCAGTTCTTCTATCCGTGACATTTTATATCACTTGGAGGGGCTCTTTTTGTATCAGGAACTCCTTTGCATATTAGGCCACACACCCCTGATGTAGCCAATCCTTCAAGAGCTTACAGAGCTCTTCTTACAGGAGCTACTGTAAGCTCTTGGAGGATTGGCTACATTAGGGGTGTGTCACTTAATATGCAAATGAGTACCTGCTACAAAAAGAGCCCTGACTGGTCCCTCTGTCTTCCGCTTCACTCGCGCAAAGTACTGATCACACAGCGCGCCATCCCCGTGGTGGTGCGGGGTTTTAAAAAAACCTGCGCATGCGCTTGTCTTCCCATGCGCATGGCGAATTACGGCTTGAACAAGCAACATCGGCGGTACCAAACTGTCAATGCATGTGATCGAAGATGTAAAGGAAAATGAGAAAGAAAACGGGGTTAAACATGCGCTTGGGCGTACATACAAACTAAAAAGACCAAAATAAAAGCTAGTGCCTGTTTGCACCGGAAACACAAAAGGGGGGGGGAGTACCGCGGTCACAGCGGATTGCTGTCCAGATACCAAAACCGTGGATACAAAGTGCGAGATATCGGAAAAACACCTGTTCCAACGGGTGTCAGAAAACGCGGATAAAAAGACCGAAAACCGCGGAACTCAGCCCGCTTCAATGCGGGAGGCGGGTTTGCCGATATGAACAGGAAATTTTAATGCGCGAGGGATCAGCAGCGAAGCCCGCACTAAATGTCCGTGTGACCTGACCCACAGAGGTGGTTTGCCATTGTCTGCCTAGTAACCCTGAATTTCCTTGGTGGTCTCCCATATAGGTACTAACCAGGGCCAATCCTGCTTAGCTTTTGAGATCTGACAAGATTGGGCTAGTTTGGGCCTTCCAGATCAGCCCTTTACTGGCCTTTACCAGCTTCTTTTCACCCCTAGACACTCTTTAAGTAAAAAAAAGGCTGCCCTTGAAGTTGCTCCCTGCGGAATCTCCTAAATCTAAATCTACAGCTGAGATCCATTGATTCAATGTTGTGATTTTATACACACACACACTATCTTTTCTCCTTTACAATGGTAACAGCAAAAGCAGGGGCACTGGTTTTGGATAGCAAAACTCAGTGGAGGCTAAGGAGTAAGGCCCCCCCCCCCATACCTTCCCTGCACAGCCCCTAGGCAATCGGAGGTTGCATAAGCCTGCAATATCCATTTTTGTGGTTCAGCTGAGATGCATGATCTGTCTCACATCTGTCTGAGCCAATGTTAAATGGCTCATTCTCAGTAAAGGTACGGTGGTGTTTTGTGTGTTCCCAAGCCCTGTTTGGGGGGGGGGGGCGTTTCCACAGTCCTGGAATATACAAACAAGAATTGTCATTGTTTCCATCTGGCCTTGTTTGGTCAGCTGTTGACACAAAACCTGGATTTGACACCAGAGCAGAGTCCTTTATTCTCCCCCCCCTCCCAGCTGTGAGATGCTAAGGAGTGGGGCAAGGTTGCTGTGGGGGTAGAGAGTTCTTTGCTTTATTCTGAAAGCGATACTCCCGCTGGCCATTTCGGAAGCATAACTGACGGCCTCTCGGGGTTATTTGATACAGCATTACATAAGCAAAGCAATGGAAAAACTGATGTACCATAAAGGTCTGAAGGGAGAAAGCCAAGAATAAAAATGAAAGGAGGGAGGGGTGCCATGTGGATGAGGAGAGCATTTGGGATGAAGCCGGGTTTCAGGGCAGAGACCAGACCAAATTAATTCCGATTCCAACTCTCTCTTGGTAAACACAATGCTAGAAAATTAGCACGGGCCTGATCTATCTTGTTGGTCATCATTGATAACATTTGTTTGCATGCCGCCTTCCTATTCCAGTGCTTGTTTTTTTTTTTAATGTTAAAAAAAAGCCTGCATGTGACTGTTCAATAGCTAAGCTCCAGCCAAAATCAATAGAAAAATCAATGGGCTGTTGACTGTCAGTTGCACCGTTTTTAAAAAACAAAACAAAAACAAAAACCCCTCTCCCTGGTTTCGTTTCCTTCTGGAAACCCTAAGACAATTCAAGCATTTGTGTAAAACTGATGAAATGAAGAGGGGGATCCCGTGAAGGGAGATGAGCAAATGACAGTCTTGTATTTTTGTAAAGGCAGCCAAGAAGATTTATGGACTCGGAAGTAACTGTGAGCCCTGCACTTCCATCCCCATCTCGAAACTAACTAGCAAGCATTGATTTTTGGAATCTGACCTGGCTGTAGCCTACACTTTGCTGTCTGGGTCATCTGTTGCATCTCAGTTCAGTTGCTCCTACCTGCACACATCCACAGAGTTCACTCCCTCATGATGTTCCTTGGAAGGTTGCTCTCCTCCTCCTCACTTCAGTTACTGGAGTGTTGGTTGTTTTTACCCCAAATTGTGGAAGGAGACCTTTTCTGCTGTGGCACCACAACCCTCGTATGCTCTTTCCAGAGAAGCCCACTTGGCTTCACCTCCTGCTTTTAGCCACCTGCTGAAGAAGACCTGCCATGCTACCAAGCTTTTATGGGGACCAGGGCTATTTTTGGGCAGGAACGCACAGGAACGGAGTTCCAGCTGACTCCCAAGTTGGCCACACCCAGCAGGAACTCATTAGCATAACAGGCCACACCCAACATCAGAAACTCATTAGGATTGGCTACATTAGGGGTGTGTGGCCTAATATGCAAAGGAGTTCCTGCTACAAAAAAAAAGCCCTGGGTTTTGACAACAAACAAGGTAAACAGAATAAGAAGCAAAAGGTTACTTCTAGTAACATGGGGGTGTGGCCTAATATACTAATGAGCTGTGAACATAAGAACATAAGAACATAAGAGACGCCAATGTTGGATCAGGCCAAAGGCCCATCCAGTCCAACACTCTGTGTCACACAGTGGCCAGAAATAACAGTGCCATCAGGAGGTCCACCAGTGGGGCCAGGACATTAGAAGCCCTCCCACTGTTGACCCCCCCCCCCAAGCACCAAGAAAGAGCATCACTTGCCCCAGAGCCCCTAGCTATACCTTGTGGCTAATAGCCACTGATGGACCTCTGCTCCATATGCTTATCTAATTCCCTTTTGAAGCCGTCCATGCTTGTAGCACCCACCACTTCCTGTGGCAGTGAATTCCATGTGTTAATCACTCTTTGGGTGAAGAAGTACTTCCTTTTATCCGTTCTAACCCGACCGCTCTGCAGTTTCATGGAGTGCCCACGAGTTCTTGTATTGTGAGAAAGGGAGAAAAGTACCTCTTTCTTTACCTGCTCTTTCCCATGCATAATCTTATAAACCTCGATCATGTCACCCCTCAGTCGTCTTTTCTCCAAGCTAAAGAGCCCTAAGCGCTTTAACCTTTCCTCATAGGGAAAGTGTTCCAACCCTTTTATCATTCGAGTTGCCCTTTTCTGCACTTTTTCCAAAGCTATAATATCCTTTTTAAGGTGTGGTGCCCAGAACTGCACACAGTATTCCAAATGAGGTCTCACCATTGATTTATATAGGGGCATTATTATATTGGCTGATCTGTTTTCAATACCCTTCCTAATAATCCCCAGCATAGCATTGGCCTTCTTTATTGCAGTCACACACTGTCTCGACATTTTCAGTGAGTTATCCACTACAACTCCAAGATCTCTCTCTTGCTCAGTCTCTGCCAGTTCAGACCCCATCAATGTGTATTTATATTTAGGATTTTTGGCTCCAATGTGCATCACCTTGCACTTGGCCACATTGAACCCCATTTGCCATGTTGACGCCCACTCGCCCATCCTTGACAGATCCCCTTGGAGTGCCTCACAATCCTCACTGGTTTTCACCACCCTGAACAACTTTGTATCATCCGCAAATTTAGCCACTTCACTGCTTACTCCCATCTCCAAATCATTAATGAACAAGTTAAAAAGCAGTGGACCAAGTACTGATCCCTGCGGTACCCCACTGCTTACCACCCTCCACTGAGAAAATTGCCCACCTACACTCACTCTCTGTTTTCTATGAACTAGCCAGTTTTTGATCCATAAAAGGACTTGTCCTTCTATCCCATGATTTTTGAGCTTACTTAGGAGCCTTTGATGAGGAACTTTATCAAAAGCTTTCTGGAAGTCAAGGTAAATAATATCTATTGGATCCCCCTTGTCCACATGTTTGTTCACCCCCTCAAAGAACACTAACAGGTTAGTGAGACAAGATCTTCCCTTACAGAAACCGTGCTGAGTCTGCCTCAATAGGTTTTGTTCATCTATGTGCCTACTAATTCTTTCCTTAATAATGGTTTCCACCAATTTACCCGGTATCGACGTCAGACTGACTGGCCTGTAATTTCCCGGATCTCCTCTGGAACCCTTTTTAAAGATGGGAGTGACATTAGCTACCTTCCAATCCTCAGGAATGGAGGCAGATTTTAAGGAAAGATTACATATCTTTGTCAGGAGATCTACAAGTTCACATTTGAGTTCTTTCAGAACTCTCGGATGTATGCCATCTGGGCCTGGTGATTTTTCAGTTTTTAAGTTGTCTATCAGTTTTAGGACCTCCTCTCTCGTCACCTCAATCTGACTCAGGTCTTTCAACACCCCTCCTGAAATCAGTGGTTCTGGAGTGGGCAAGCACTTCTCATCTTCCACAGTGAAGACGGAGGCAAAAAATGCATTTAGCTTCTCAGCCATTTCCCTATCATCCTTCAATACTCCTTTTACCCCTTGGTCGTCCAAGGGCCCCACTGCCTCCCTGGCTGGTTTCCTGTTTCTAATGTATTTGAAGAAAGTTTTATTGTTGGTTTTTACGTTTTTTGCTATATGCTCCTCATATTCCCTTTTTGCCTGCCTGACCTCAGACTTGCATTTTATTTGCCATAGCCTGTGTTCCGTTTTATCAGCCTCACTGTGACTAGCTTTCCACTGCTTAAAGGAATTCTTTTTACTTTTTACAGCCTCCATTACTCTGTTTGTTAACCATGCAGGCTTTTTCCTATACCTGTTTGTGCCTTTCCTAACCTGCGGAATATATATTTTTTGAGCTTCTAGGATCGTAGTTTTAAATAGATCCCAAGCTTCCCCAATTGTTTTGACCCTTTCTACTTTTCCTTTCAGTTTCCTCCCCACGTGTCCCCTCATATCAGAGAAATTACCCCTTTTAAAGTTAAAAATGGTTGTGTGAGTCTTTTTGGCCAATTCTCTATTTGTACAAATGATGAACTCAACAACATTATGATCACTGTTTCCAAGCGGTGCAATCACTTTTACATCTCTCACCAGGTCTTGAGTGTTACTTAGGACCAAATCAAGGATCGCCTCTCCCCTGGTAGGTTCCGTGACCATCTGCTCCATAGCACAGTCATTTAGAGTGTCTAGAAACTCAATCTCTTTTTCCCGGCTAGAACACATATTGACCCAATCAATGTGTGGGTAGTTAAAATCACCTATTATTACACAGTGTTTTTGTCTAGTTGCTATCTTTAAGGCATTCATCATTTTATAATCCTCCTCTATCTTTTGATCTGGTGGGCGATAACAAACTCCCAGTGTTAAGTTTCCTTTTGGCCCCCCTATTTCAACCCATAGAACTTCCAGAAGCGAATCCAATTCACTTAGCCTCTCAATCTTTCTAGACTTTATACCCTCTCTGACATACAGAGCTACCCCACCTCCAACCCTTCCCCCCCTATCCTTCCGATATAATATATAACCGGGAATCACTGTGTCCCACTGATTTTCCTCATCCCACCAAGTTTCAGAAATACCCACAATGTCTATTTTTCCCTCCGACACCAAGCACTCCAACTCCCCGATTTTACCTCGGACACTTCTAGCATTTGTATAGAAACAGCTGTAATTTCCCTTACAAGTTAAGCCTGCATCCTTCCTCTTGCTATCTCGAGTCGTTGTCCGGCAGTCCATGTCACCAGCCATGGCCTCTGTGGACAATTTCAATCCACCTCCCTGTAGAAAAGCAACCGGTACCCCCTCACCTCTCTCAGATGAGCCAACCCGAACCAGAGACTTTTCATCTCCTGTCGGCTTTCCCCCAATATTCAGTTTAAAAGCTGCTCTGCCACCTTTTTGATTTTAAGTGCCAGCAGCCTGGTTCCTTCTCGGGACAAGTGGAGACCGTCTCGCCTGTACAGCTCCCTCTTGTTCCAAAAAGTATCCCAGTGCCTAACAAACCTGAACCCTTCCCCCCTACACCATCGTCTCATCCACGCATTGAGACTCCTGATCTCTGCCTGTCTCTCCGGCCCTGCGCGTGGAACAGGTAACACTTCTGAGAAGGCTACCTTGGAGGTCCTGGACCTAAGTTTCCTGCCCAGCATCCTAAATTTCTCCTCCAGGACCTCACGACTGCATTTCCCCACATCGTTGGTGCCGACATGCACCACGACCACTGGCTCCTCCCCAGCACTATCTACCAGCCTATCTAAAACACGCGTAATGTCCGCTACCTTCGCACCAGGCAGGCAAGTCACCATACGGTCAGTACGCGGGTTCGCCACCCAGCTGTCTACCTGCCTAAGGATCGAATCACCCACTACCAAGAGCCCCCCTCCCACCCTGCTCAGGGATGGTTCCTTGGTGCAAAAGGAGAGCCGCTCACCAGCTGGGGAAGAGGTCCCTTCTGAGGGCACATTCCCCTTATCCTCAGCATGGTGCCCTGTTTCCCCTAGACCCTCATGCTCCCTGACAGCAGCGGGGCTGCCAGATCCAGAGTGGGACGTAGCTAACAAGTCCCCGAGAGTCTTTTCTGTGCGCCTAGCTGACTGTCTCTGCTTCTCCAGGTCAGCCACCTTGGCCTCAAGGGAGCACACACGTTCCCTGAGAACCAGGAGCTCCTTGCACCGAGGACACACCCAAGACTTCTGCCCAGTGGGCAGATAGTCATACATGTGACACTCCGTGCAAAACACTGGATAGCCCCCAACCCCCTGCTGGCATTCTGGCTTCATAATTCTTTTAAAATAAATAAATAATAAATATAATCCCCCTTTTTAACCCTTGGTATTTATGTGGTTTTTGTTATCAAAGTCAAATTATTTTACGGGAATTTTACGGGAAAGACAAAGAGCCTAGGGCCTTGTCTTTCTGGCTCTTTTTGGGCTTCTTACAGAGCCCCTAGTCTAAGAGCCACAGGCAAAGAGCCCTCGTGCCTCTGGCAAGGTGCTTCCTTAAATAGAGGCCTCCCCCAGCAGAGGTCAGGCAGCAGCTATTCCTCTATTCAAATTCAAATTCACCCAGGCACTCAGTCACAGGCAAAACAATGCCCCTTCCACTTCCTCTTAATTACAGGCAATCCCAGTCAAACAATGCCCGTTCCTCTCACACACTCAATCAGCCAGGACTCTGCAAGAACTCTAAGTGCTTCCACACACTGCTGAACACAGTTTTCCCACAAAATATCCTTAGCTGAATTCTCTCAGCTGAAAGCAAGTAAAAGAAACCCACTCACCTCTCTCACAGCTCTCTCTCCTGCTCCTGCTCAGAGCTCAGCTGTCAGGGTGTGCTGTCAGGGTGTGGCCTAATATGCTAATGAGTTCCTGCTGGGCTTTGTCTACAAAAAAGCCCTGATGGGGACAGTTAACTGAGGTTTCTGAATGGCTTTGATTATAACCCAGCGTTTCTGTCTAGTTTTTACCCTGATTGATGCTTTTTTCATTTTGAACTGTTTAAACTAGGTTTAATGCCATACCCCACTTACAGCTCAGTCCTAAACAGCCTTCTAAGCCCATTGACTTCAATCGACTTAGAAGGATGTAACTCTGCTTAGCATGGCATTGTTAGTACACTTTTCAAGAAATGGGCAATAAAAAAAATTGCATCAAGAAATAATATCCATGCTTGCAAGAAGCCTCTCGTTTAAATCCATTCAGTTGTCTAGTTTGCTTAATGTTGCAGGATGCACTTGAGCGGGCTGTGTAGCATCAGACACTGCAAGTATCTAGAACGAAGGGCAATTGCTTCTGAACTCGATTTGGTGATATTGTATTGACTCAGCCTCTGTTCAGCTTAGCTCATGACCACAACAATCTACTCTACTGTAGCATGTTAACTGGGAGAATTCTTTAAAATAAAATGTCGCATCTGAATGCTGTCCCTGCTCTGCTCTTCAGGCAGTTTAATGAACAGGGATGGAAGCTTGTCCTGCCGAAACCCCCAAATAACGAAAAATAAATTGGACAGCATCAAAGCAAATAGCATTCTCAGATTGGTCTCTGCTATGACATTTCTATTTTTGACAGGCGTTCTAAGTTGTATTTTATTTTTCTGACTAGTGAAACATCGTTTCCCAGTACTGATATTCTTCCTGCCTTGGCTCGGAAACATATTTTAAGGGTCCTTGGCTGTGTAATGTACACCCTTCACAGGAAGCCAAATGGTTTGATCTGGATGAAAATTCATATCTGGCTCTCCTCCTACACCAGTGAAAAACAGCCACTGTCAATCTCTCAAGAAATAGGGATGCCATCAACCTGATGGATGTTTTACAAATTGGCCTTCAGCTGGATTTGGACTTGTCATGACAAGTTGATCATCATACCGTGATCATTGCACTAACTTCGTACAATCATTGGTGGACGCTGTGTCCATAACCGAGAGACCTTATGCACCCCCATGTTTATGCATGGAACACACATGTCTAGCACTTGAATTCTGAAACCACTCTTGTTCCCAATCCCAGGTTTTTCTGCAACCAGGGATTAGCTGGGTGATGAAATTAATAATTCATGCACAAAACATCTAACCCACTATGTGGCAAAATACTCCACTATGGGTAGAAAGCCAATTTATGAACTTCCCCTCTTATCTTATGAAGATAAGAGTTGTCCCTGTTGGATGAAAGGTATGTCTAGTCCTGTTTCCAACAGAGGCCAGTCATATGCCTTGGGTCAACGCACAAATTGACCTTGAAGACAGCCCTTCCCCATTGCCCATTCTTCCCCCCCCCTTTCTTCTTTTTTTGCCATCAAGTCAGGCTGACTTCTGGCGACCCCTAGTGGGGCTTGAAGGCAAGGGACATTCAGAGGTGGCTTGCCATCGTCTGCCTCTGCGTCACGACCCTGGTATTCCTTGCAGGTCTCCCATCCAAAAACTAGACAGGGCCAGCCTGTCTTAGCTTCCGAGATCTGATGAGACTGGGCCTGCCTAGGCTATCCAGGCCAGGGTAACGTTGCCCCTTCTTAGCAGCTTACTATACTCAGCTGAACTGCCTCTACCCTGAGCCACAGAGCTCATTGGCAAGTGCTTTCTCTTATGCCACATCCTCTTTTGCCAATGGGCAAGCAATATCATCCCATTATCTTTCATTTATTTATTTATTTATTTGCATTTTTACCCCGCCCTCCCCGCGAACGGGCTCAGGGCGGCTTACACAGGGGCATAAGCCCATACATAAAACAATATAAAACAGTAAAAACCATTAAATAACAACACAGAGATAAAGTGCTCCATACAGACAAGATGGTCTCTGAGGATGGTAACAATCATTTCCTTAGGTGAAATTGTCCTGTCGATGGTCCAAACCAGTCCAGCAGCATCAGTGGCATGCAAATTTATGGCCGTTCTTCCGGGGACCACTCCCAACCCCGTTGTTTCAGTGGTGGTAGTAGTAGAAGTGGCGGCCCCTATATAAAAGCCTGGCAAAAGAGCTCCGTCTTGCAGGCCCTGCAGAACTGCATAAGGTCCTGCAGGGCCCTGATCTCCTCCGGGAGCTTGTTCCACCAGGTGGGGGCCGCCACTGAGAAGGATCTGACCCTGGTCGCAGCAAGCTCCCCACTATCTCTGAGCACATACAAGCAGATCAGGACCGTGAGGCTCCAGTGAAGTTTTATTTCTCTAACAGTCTTCTTCTTTTAAGAGTGTGTTTAAGAGGATGTCGAGGATTTTATTTGGGCTTTGGTTCCTTACGGAGGAATCACAGCATGGTATAGGCGGATCTTGTCAGATCTCGGAAGCTAAGCAGGTTAAGATATTCAGATGGGGGACCACCAAGGAAGACTCTGCAGATGGTGGCCATGGTAAACCACCTCAGCTTTTCACTTGCCTCGCAAGCCATATGTCGGTTGGGATTTGACGGCACATACATACATACATACATACATACATCACGATGAGCGCAAGAGGCTTCTCGTGATGTGACCTTAAAGATGAAAAAGATTTTAAGAACTCTCCCAACAGATGTGTACCTGCATAGAGATGTCTCTGCTTTGAAAAAAATTATACCAGAGGACGCCAATATGTCCCTTTCACTATCTGTGTCTTTGTGGCCGAAGTTATTGCACAGTTGCTATATGGCTCCCAGCTGTGTACGTACATGGACTGTAGACCCCTTGAAATACTGCAGACTAAACTTCTGAGAGACATACTTGCATTCCCCTGCAGTGTCCCTAATGCGGTTTTGTGTCTAGAAGTGGGCTGAATTTCTCCAGAAGCTTATGCACAAGATACACGGGGTCAGTTACTGGCTGAAGCTTGTTTTCTCTCCTGCGGGTCTTACACCTTTAACACTAACAGTCACCTTTCAGAGCAAATGGGAAAATTGATATTCTCCTAGTCGCCTAATAGCCTTCCCTGACCTGGATAGCCCAGGCTAGCCAGATCTGATCAGATCTCAGAAAATAAGCAGGGTTGGCCCTGGCTAGTATTTGGATGGGAGATCACTAGGCAATCCCAGGGTTGTGACACACAGGCAGGCAATGGCAAAGCACCTCTGAACCTCTCTTGCCTTGAAAACTCCACCGGGGGTCACAATAAGTCAGCTGTGACTTTATGGCACTTTCTCCCGCCCGTGGCCTTGGGTTCTTCCAAAGCTAAAGCAAAGGACTTGGGACATGGAACTCTAACACCATTTTAAGTACTGCTGCAAAATACCATCACTTCAGGAACAAGAAACTGATGTTGTCAAACTATTTAGCTAATTTATTGATTCCCAAACACAGGATAGTTTTCACTGTGTTCCAGCTTCATGTTCTTCCATCTCCTTTTATCAGAAGGAAGATACCGTGGTGTGCCCCTTCAGGAGTTATTATGCCCTTGAGCTATTGGGGAAATTGAAACGGGTGGACATGTACTGCTGCATTGCCCCCTTCTATAATGGCTATATATATATATATATACACACCTATCCTCCAAATATATATATATATATATTTATACCTATCCTCCAAAAAATCTTGGGACGATCAGAGGAATGGCATACCTCCTTTCTTTTGCCAACTTTGAATCTGAAACCTCAGTGCCAGATTATGTGCAGGTGCTAGAATCTACTGAAGTATATATTCAGTTACATGCAGAGGTCATTTCCTGCAGGAGCACACAGGAGCGGAGCTCCGGCAGTAAAGAGCCCAGAGGGCGGGCACATGCAACAAGCCCCACCCCCTGCTCCCAGCAGCCCTCAGTCAGAGCAAGAAGCAGCCAGGTAAGTTGCAGAGCCAACAGGTCCAAAACAGTCCAGTGGCACCTTTAAGACCAAGTTTTATTCAGGTACAAGCTCTCCCTCCTCTGCGAGGACAGATCTGCGCGTCCCCCCCCCCCCAATAGTTAGCAATCCAAAAGAGTCCAGTTGAGCGTAAGCGGTGGGTGTTGCCTTCTGACACACTTCCGGTGATGTCAGGGGGTTCTGCATGTCTGTTCCCCCCAATAGCTAGTGATCCAAAACAGTCCAGTGAAGCCTGAGTGGTGGGTGTTGCCTTCTGACACACTTCCGGTGATGTCAGGGGGTGTGGCATATGCAGATAAGTTATGCTAATGAGCTCCTGCACCTCTTTTTCTACGAAATGACTCCTGGTTACATGTATTTGCATGTGTGTGGGTGTGCGTGTGTGCCCATGTCTGGAAGTCATGGCAACTCCTACTGGGGCACGGAGGATGTTCAGAGAAGTGGCTTGATAGCCTGCCACTGGCCTCCTGGCCCTGGTATTCTCTGGAGGTCTCCCATCCAAATATTTGCCAGGGTCGGCCCTGCTTAGCTTCTGAGATCTGACAAGGCTTGCCTGGGATAACTAGGTCAGAGCGACCATAATAAATTATTGATTGATTGGTGTGCACTTTGACCAACCATGATGTAATCTCAGTTTTACAATATGGATTTAATGCACATAAACGACCAATGAGTGGTGCATACAACATGTTATCAGAGAAATCTGCAGAAACATTTAATGGAGACAAAGGTATGCTGTTGATGTCAGTGGCAAAACTAGTCAGTGCCTTCCATGGTCAACTTTTCTTCAGTTCAAAGTGAACCATACTGAAATCTTGCAGGTCTGACTATGCAAAGCTCAGGACTGAGAAAAATACGTTTGCCCTGAACCCCGTGATCGGTCTTGCAACCTGTTCCCACTGCCGCATCTTCATTTTCTGTTCTCTTCCACTTTTCTTTGCCTCCTGATTGGTCACTACAGGGACCGAAGGTAATTTGCTACCTTGCCTTGAAATATATCGACAGAGTTTTTATGTATTTATTTAATGGGCTACCTATGCACCCAAATCAGGTCCCCAAGGCGGCAAACTACAAGTATTTAAAACATACACACACAACAGACACCCTGTGAGGTAGGTGGGGCTGAGAGAGCTCTGACAGAAACTGCTCTTTTTCAAGAACAGCTGTGCCAGAGCTACGGCTTGCCCAAGGTCATCCAGCCAGGTGCAAGTGGAGGAGTGGGGAATCAAACCCGGTTCTCCCAGATTACAGTCCGCACACATAACCACTACACCAAACTGGAAGATGGCAGCAAGCCATCCAACAGAGGAGGAAGTAGGTTTTTGTCTGCACAAGTGCAGGCCTCAAATGTACTGGGTGGGGGGATTTAAACCCCAATGTGTTTTTTAAAAGTTTCCATATTTTCCTGCAAACCTGGGGAGTAGCCCAAGTTTGCAGAGCTATCTTTTTGGCTCAGTGGATCCACGGATTTAGATATCTGCAGATGGGGGGGGGCATACTTAAGAAACAGAGATACAGTTAATAAAACAACAGCGATAAAAATATAAACATACAAACACCACCAGGGAGGCTAAATGAAACAGAGAAGCCTTCACCTGCTGGTGGGAGACAATAACTGAGTGAGGCGGATGAATCTGCCTGGGCAGAGAGATCCGAAGTTTTGGCATCGTGGCCAAGAGGACCCTTCCTTGGGTTGCCTCGCAGCCAGCCTTAGATGGCAGGGGCAGCTCAAGCAAGGACTCCGAAGACAACCAGAGGAGATGGGTAGGTTCATAATGGAGTCCTTAAGATGTGCCGACCCCCAGCTATTACGGAGCTTTAGAGGTCAATGCCAGCCCCTCGAATTCAGCACCCAAGCAAATTGGGAGCCAGTATGGGTGGGGGAATACTGGAGTGATGTGGTCCCTGCAGCCACTCCAGCCAACATTTTGGCTGTGGCTTTCTGCACCAACTGAAGCTTCCTGACAGTCTTCAAGGGAAGCCTGATGTAGACCACAATGCAGTCATCATATCTGGATGTTACCAGGGCATGCACCAAAGGTAGGGTTGCCCGGTCCTTAGTTGGGGGTGGGGGATCTCCCAGTTTTGCAGGCTCCTGCCCACTGCCAGCCAGCTGGCAGGTGAGAGGAAATCCTCCCAACAGGAACATGGAGCAATGTGCCTACATCACCTGGAAGTGACATAGGCACGTCAGTGACATTGCGGGGGGTGGGGGACACTCTGGTTTCTGGGCAAAACTCTATGGTTTGAGGGCGATTTTACCATAGAGTTTTGCCCCAAAACCAGAGCGTCGCCCACAACGTGACTATGCCACTTCTGGGTGACATAGGCACGGCACATCATTCCCAGTGGCGTCAGCACGTCGGAGGCGATGCTTCCAGCTCCCGGAGTGTCCCCCCATCCCTCCTGCCAGTGTCTCAAAGGGACCTGGCAGCCCTAAGCAAAGCAGGAAGATCTTTCCTTCCCAGGAAGAGCCACAACTTGTTCACCTGGTTCACCTAGCCACGGCTGCCACCTGTTTATCCAACAAGAGACCCCATTCCAGCGGCACTTTCACTCTATGAACCTACTCTTTGACAGGGAGTGCAGCCTCATCCAGAAAAGGGTCAAACCTTCCCCTACCACTAGCACCTCTGTTTTGTTGGGACTGAGTTGTGGCTTGTTAGCTTTCAAAAATAGTGTATCTATGCGTTAGTTTCCTTTTTTTAAAAAAAGGCAACAACCACCACCACTACCCCGGGTAACTTGACGTTATCTATACTCTGGGCATGTCTTAGTCTTAGGGGTTCTTTTGTCACAAATCATGAGTGAGAAACAGAATAAATCCTTTTAAAGTTAGCAAATAGCTTCGTGCTTAGTTGCGGCATCTTCCTCTGTCCTTTCCTGACCTCATGAATTCCAGCGTCAGAGCTGTCAGATTCCAGGTTTAGTCATTTTAATAATCTCCTCCTATGACTGCTTGGCTTAGACAAATAGCAGAGACGTGTCACAATGCAAAGGGAAGCAATACAAAACAATGGGGCTCTTCAAAGCGAAGCATCATATTCCGAGATGCGACTCATAGATTAAATATTCAGCAAACACCAGAACAAAGACCCACGGTGGATTCTTTTCCTTTTTTAACTCCCAGATGGCCTCTGCATGTGTGATACAGGGATGTTCAAGTATACCTGTGATCAACTGTACAACAATGACTATCTAAACAGACCGGATTCCACTGGAGCTACGTTACAGAAGGAAACAGAAAAGGCAACAAAACAAATACGGCCACAATGCTATTGTTCTGCCTTTAAACAGCACCATGGAGATTATTATTACTGGCAGTGCTAAATTTACTGGGTTGGTAAGAAGAGAGCTCATGCTCAGTTGTAACAATAATCCATAACATGCCTCCACATTACTTTCACATACATGCATAATTATTTATTTAACAACATTTCTACCTCACCTTTCTGCCTTCACAAGGGCTACCAAGGCAGCTAACAACTTAAAATGTACGTAATAAACCCACACAGGGGTCGTTTCGTAGAAAAAGAGCTAGGGGAACCCATTAGCATAACTCATTAGCATATGCCACACCCCCTGACATCACTGGAAGTGTGTCATAAGGCCACACCCCCTGACATCACCGGAAGTGTGTCATAAGGCCACACACAGGGGTGGGGAGAGGCAGGGAGGAAGCAACTTACCCTCCCTCTTCTCCTGCCTCCTCCTGGCTGAATGAGGGCCGGAAGCGAGGCGGCCGGAAGCAGGGGACGGGGCTTCGTCATGTGCCTCGCCCCCCGTACCTCACCCGGGAGAACTGCGATCCCCCACGATCCCCCAGAAATGACCTCTGAACCCACATTTGAAAACCATTAAAACCAATTTTAAAAACCCAACACATCATTAAAACAATTAGAACCAGAGCTAAAATAAATTAAAAAGACAGTAATGGCAGAAAGAAGCAATACTTCTCTCCTACCATTGCATCTGCATAGTGTAGGCCAGTGGAGTTGTTCTGGGTGGTCAGAAGCCTATTGGCATCTGTTCTTCAGGAGAAGGTGGACTGTTTGGTGGCCCACTGCGATGGTTTTGCTCAGCATTCTGCAGATAAAATCTCTTGCATCATTCCAACTTGGACTCTATGTTAGCTGTGACAGATTTGGATGGTACCAGGGGGCTTTTGATAACCATCAATCATGGTATCCTTCTGGGCCACCTATCTGGGCTGGGATTGGGAGGCACTGGTCTGCCATGGTTCTGGTCCTGTACTTGGCTCTATCTCATGCTACCAGCTGATCCCTGGGAGGTTAAGAAACCCTGAACTAGGGCCTGGAAACAATTTTGGAGTAGATGAGGGCTAATAACCTGAAGCTTAATCCCAACAAGACAGGTGGAAGCTCTGCTAGGTGGAAGATCTGACCCAAGATTTAAGATGTCATCCATTCTGCATGGAGTTGCACTCTTGAAAAAACAGGTCCGTAGTCTGGGGGTGCTCTTGGACCCTGGCTTACTGCTGGTTAATCAGGTGGCAGCTGCGGCCAGGGGTGGATTTTAGCAACTTCCTCTGGTTAACTAGCAGTGACCTTTCCTAAGCATAAAAGATCTGGCCATTGTGGTGCATGCCCTGGTTACATCTAGATTAGAGTACTGAAATGTGCTCTACATGGGGCTGCCCTTGAAAAGTATCCAGAAACTTCAATTGGTACGGAACACTGTAGCCAAGATGCCGAATGGAACAAGTCTTAGGGACTGTATACTCCAGTCTTAGCCCGTCTGCACTGGCTTCCAATTTGTTTCTGGGCACAATTCTGTCTACGAAAGTGTACACCTGCTTTCCTTCAAACAGTTTACAAAATAGCCAGCTAATATTAGCTGATATTGGGCATGATTCTATCTTCTGGGCAAGAGTAGACCTGAAAGAAAGGCGTGTCACCCTCTGTTGTAAATACAGGTACCCTCATTAGTTCAATGTTTCAAGAGAAGTCCCGATCCTTTCCCATTATGTCACCGTTTGCAAGACTCTAATGCCTGTGCTCTGTACCATAACACTGTGTAGGAAACCTGCACAGGCAAAAGCAATGAAAACAATTCATTGTGGATAGCCAGTTATTAATTCTCAGCACTCAATGAGGTGTGGGCTGCCACCAAATGGTTACCAAGATGTGGAACAGGTTTACTCATGTACATGCAGGTTGTCTGTGTGTTCACGATAATATGTGGACACAGCTTCTCTCTCTCTCTGTGTTATTTCTGTATGGAAATTTCACTCTGCCATTGATGTTATGAATATATGATTCTGTTACGGTCAACACGGCCCTCTCTTTCTAGGCTCTCAAATAGCCCACCAGCAGAGGAGGGAGCATGGCTCAGTTGTAGAGCATCTGCTTTATATGCAGAAGGTCCCATGCTCGACCACTGGCACCTCCAGTTAAAAAGACTAAGCAGAAGGTGGTATGAAAGAGCCCTACCTGAAACCCCAGAGACCTGCTGCCATTCTGAGTAGATAATGCTGACTTTGATGGACCAATGTTCCGATTCAGTGATAACGCAGCTTCATGTGTTCAGATAATGAACCGCCCTGTTCACACGTGGAATTTGTGGTGGGAAAGGCACAAATGTCGGGCAGAGCATACGGGCACGATCACAAGGACACATCTGGCAAGCGTAGCACACCAAATTGTCCATCACTGACCCGTAGCATCCCCCCGAAGATTGGGAGTTAAAAAATACCCAGGAAAGCCTACTAGCAAATGGTTTGTTACGGGCTGTCGACGGAATACCTATGTGTGATCGCCGACAAACAAAACCCCACTTTGCCGCGGTGGCGTCTGATCGTGTTCTGGCGCATTAAATTGTGCTGGCGCAAAAACCCACGCCTCCCCCCCCCCCGCATTATCTGGCCCATGTGACTGGGGCCAACAGTTGGTTTTCCTTCATATCCACAAATGACTTATCAGACTTTCCTGAATCTAAAATGCCTTTGCAGGAACTGGAAGCCACAGCTACAGAATATGTGAGCTGAAGGGAAAATGGACAATTTGGCTTGAGACCAGTGTTCCCTCTAAGCTGAGTTAGTGTGAGCTAGCTCACAGTTTTTTAGCCTCTGGCTCACACATTTTTGTCTTAGGTCAGGAAGGATGGCTCCAGAGCAAACTGATTTATGCAGTAGCCAAATCGCTCGTTCACAGCTTTAATGCCAGTAGCTCACAAAGTAGAATTTTTGCTCACAAGACTCCACGGCTTAGAGGGAACATTGCTTGAGACTGAAATTTAAAAGTGTGAGTTTTGGGGATTGTGGCGATTTCATGTTTATCTGTGTGTGTGTGGCTTTAAAAGTTTGGTTTGCATGGCTGGGTGATGATAATCTAGAATGCTGGACTCAGACAAGTGATATGATTGGTGAGTGACAGAGAGGGGGAGGGGTTTTGGAATGGATGCTGTGTGGATGATTGGAATGTCTATCTGGAGTGACTGTTGGGGATAAGACAGTTAGGCAGACACAGTTGATGTTCAGTTAAGCAGTTTTGTTCGGATTTCTGTGAGAGAAGCAGAAGAGGAGTTAAGTTCTGTCTCTGAGTTGAAGGAGACTCATCCCTGTGTGTGAAAAGAGTGACATTTAGTTCTGTGTTATAAGAGTTACAATTGAAAGCTGAGAGTCTAGGAAAAAAGCACAGTGAAAAGTGTTACAAAGTTGCCTATGAAAAGAGAGAAGCTTGTGAGAGACACTAAGCCATTGTTCAAATCATTCCCAGTACTGTTTACATTATTTACCCTCGTGTTTATACTTTCGTTAAATAAATCCTAAATTCTTCAAGTATACCAGCTCAGTAAAGAATCCTTCCTCAGACCACATAGACCTTCATGAAAGCCCAGACCCTCGGTATACCTACCCTGTGAGAAATATTATAGAAAAAGGTTTGGAAAGCCTAAATTTTCCTGGTGGCAGCCAGATTACCCTACAGAGTAAAACTGAAAGAACATTTTAAAGTAAAACTAGACCTCCCCAAATAAGAGGTCGTCACAGGGATGCTTGACAAGGACTATTAGGAAATATCTGTCTGCGTTTTGTTGCTTTGGGGCTATTAGCACTCTCCCTACCTGTGTCTCTGCCTCGCCAGTATTTTTGTCAACAAACATCTGAAAAAAAAGGCATCACGTGTTTCTGATGATCGTTCCAAGAAAATGAGCCCTGTAAAAATGCCTTGGAATTTACTGTCACCTAGGAACACACAGCAGTAATATTAATTACTTAATATTTTACCATAGGGATTTTAAGAAAGATTTTCTGGTGAATATTCATCCAATCTAGACCTTAAGCTAACAACAGGAAACAGTCCAGACATCTACAGATTTTGGTGCATTGCAGGAACACTGCTAATCCGGAGAGTTAGCTCTCATAGTATAAGAGGAGAGTATAATGGAACCTTTTTTCCTTCTTTCGATCTTATTCACTCTTGGCTGGTGGGAATCTAAAGTACCTGAGAATTTCCCTTTTGAGGACATAAAGCCCTGCATGTGTCAGCAAGCATGTTTAGTATGGAATTGGAAAACAGTGAACTGTACAATCAACATAACGGTGGACTGGATTGTCATTTTCATTATCACTACCTCTCCATCTTGTTCCTTTTCTTCTGGTGGTGGCTACAGCTGCCTGCAACCTTCAGAATGGTAGCTGGGATCTTGAAATGTAGCATGGTGAGATCTCTTCCCCCCTGGTATGTTTCATTTCAGCCTTTTAAAAAAAACATTCAATTTTCTTCTTGTTTCTGTATTTTTTTGCAAACTTGGGAATTTCCCCAAGTCTTCTATCGGAATATGGCCTTTTTGTGTGCGTCTTTTCCCATCCTTTCCTGCCCTCTGCAGGCCAGCCAGTCAGGTGTCCTCTGGAGCAGTGCCCTCAGGTCTAGATAGCAAGGCTTGGGAGCATTAATAAGCACTGGCAGCCAGGAGCTGGAGCTGGAAGCAAAGAACTAGAGGCTGGGAACTGGTGCTGGCACACAGACTTGCGCCTCACGGACCAGTTGACCCAGCAAGACAGCTTTCCCAAGCCTCAGCTTAAATCTCCCGGGAGGTAATCAGGCTCAGCTGCCCTCCTTGAAGGTGTTGAGCTGCTGTGGCTGCACTGTGCTTTGGCCAGGACCCTGTGAAGAATTACTGTTCTCATTTTCTGGCATCCAGTCGAGCACTTCACCTCCTTTGGGCCACCTTGGCCCAGGCCTTCTGCCACCAGTGTTGCTGTAGAGTGTGGGGCTACGGGCCCAGTTTGCATCCCGCCCGGCAGAAGCCTGGTGGTTATTTCAGGGGCTGGTGGTGAGGTCTCCCTTGCAGGATGGCTTCTGGTGCTGCTGGACCGCTGTCAGCAATGGCCTTGGCCAGACTACACTCTCCCAGGTCCTGATGGTCCTTCTTGGCTGGTGGCCTTGGCTCCTTGGGCTTGAAAACCTGATGGGGCTTGCCATAAGTCAGCTGCAACTGAACTGGATAACCCAGGCTAGCAAAGTCTTGGGAACTGAGCAGGGCCAGCCCTGGTGGTTAGTACTTGGATGGTAGACCACCAAGGAAGCCCAGGGTTATTACGCAGAGGACTCTGAGAACCCTGAGCTGGCCACTGGGCTGAACAAAGGAGGTCATGACACTGCATTTTTGCCCATGTTCAGCTATAATGATATGTATTTCTAGCCAAATAACAGGAGGCATTTGTGAAAGAGGAGATATAATCTGTGTCCTTAGCAAAAACGGTTGTAATAAAAGTTTTACAAAGAAACACGGGTGTTTTTTGAAATTAACTACCAGTGGTGCCTTTTTAATTATTAAGATGGTATACTTGGCACATAGTGCTGAATGGATTGACTTGGCAATTATCTATAAAGCACCCTACTAGCTAGGGAGGATTCCCTCACAGCCCTATTTCCCTGGACAGAGAGGAAGAGAAATAAACCTTCCATGTATTTATTAGTATTATGAGCTGTCAAGTTATGAAGATTTATTCAGGCCTGCAGAGTAACCTCAAGGCTTTGCTTTATCACTTTGCTGCCTCCACGGGAACGGCGCTGTAGGTGAAACCATGGAGCCCATAAAGCTCTTTTTCCTTATCCTAGATAAGTAAAGTAATGACAAGTGATTCATATCCACCAGGAAGAAAGTGCTGTTAAACTATGCCAGCTGAAATATTAGGAGATGAGAATAAAAGGCAGAATTCATCTGTGAAGGAAAAAAGAAAGAATGGAGAAGAAGGAATGGAAGAGGTAGGGAGCAGAAGAATAAATCCAACAATAGCATCCAGACCAACGCAGCTCTATTGTCTCAGAGCAACCGTAAAGTACCAGGAAATCTTTTGCCACTAACTGATGCTGGACACAGCTGAAAGAAGAAGTCCAGCTCTCTCATATTTCCTGTTTTGGTGCTTCCATAGGGTGTGCAAAGCTGATCTAACTTTTCTGAAAGACAGATATGTAGAAAAGACTGAAGTTTTTGTATTAGGTTCTTCCTGCCATCCCTTTAACCACATTCTAGGTTGCATTAAATGTCTGATAGGGAAAAGTACATGAAATCCAGACCAGAGCACTGTGCTTTGAAAGATATTGGCTCCCTTTATTTTATTTGATCCTCTCATTGGTTATGTTCACACACAGTTTCTCTCTGTACATATATTTACACACACACACACAAGGACACACACTTACGCATCTCTGAACAGATAACAATACAAATAGAAATCAGCAACAGATTTTGTTGTTGATGTTTTTAAAAAACACAGCTGAAAACAAGAGCCCCCCCTTGAACCTTCTTTGCCAAGACCGTTCTTTTTCCACTGTGCAATCCATCCCTGGTCAGCAGCAGATGGAGGACATTCCGGACCTTGCCTGGTAGAGAGCTATTCTGAGTAACTTACAGATAGCACCTGCAAGAGAAACAGAGTATGACGAGGAAATCCTGCAGTGGATCTGCTCACAGAATTCCTTCTTTG
>NW_015160232.1:393673-397264 GCF_001447785.1 Gekko japonicus
CTAAGGATGCCACTTCCTGTTGATTCTGGAATCTCTGGACCTTAAAGATCCACTACCACAACTGCTGCTATTTCAAGTTCCAAAAGTAGAACGATGGCCATTGCCTTAAAAAAGGAAAGGTAAAGGTTCCCTTGCTTGAAAGCCAGTCGAATCCGACTCTAGGGTTGCAGTGCTCATCTACGTTTCAAAGCCGAAGAACCAGCGCAGTCTGAAGACATTTCCGTGGTCATGTGGCCGGCATGACTAAACACCAAGGCGACAGAAGTTAATTCTGAGATTGTTTATTTGTTTAGATAGCTGTGCTTCATATTTTCTCCCCGATGGCCTTGGAATATATTGGAGTGGATCCTACCTCTATCCTTCCACTCCACAAAGCAAAGGTCGAAGTCTTCCTCCAGACCGAGACGTTTCACTCCAACTGAAGTGGCCCCTTCATTGGAAAAAGAGCCATTTAAGTAGAAGGCAGTCTCCTTAGGTGGGAGGCAGGCTCCTTGGAGGATCGTTGGACCCACCCTAGCGACTGGCGTGATTATTTCCTTTTCAACTAACCACAGGCCCTCATATTAACTCTCCACATATCCTTGTAGTTGATTATGGTGATGGTCTTAGGTTCACAATCTCACATCTCCAGTTGAAAGGTTAACAAAGGTCAGGTTCCAGGGCTGGGAAAGTCCTTGAGATATCAGAGAGCTGTTTCCAGTCAAACCATACTGGGCTAGCTACACCAATGATCTGACTCTGTATAAAGCAGCATCATAGACTCGATATGTTCAATCATTGTTATTATTGTTACAAGGGCAAATATAAATAAAAGAGACACTACAGTATCTGGTAGCTGGGAATAGTTTTTGGGAGAGAGTGTCATCTCATGACAGAGTCTTCAGATTACTCCTCTATTTTCCTGCTGTTGGCAGCCAGGAAAAGCATAGCAAAGGCTTTGCAAGCATATCCAGTGTACTGCATGCATGTTCGTGCACTCACTGTGCAATCCAGAGTAGACTAGCACCTTCCTAAACCCACTGATGTCAAGGGGCTTTGAAGGGTGTAACTCTGTGTTGGATTGCACTGGCCAATATTAAAACACAAGGCTGTTCCATAAATCCAAGTCTCCCATGATGCTTTCTCAAGCATCATGTTTGTTAGCTACTGTAGACACTGAAACCTTTATTACATTTTCATTCTCAGTCTGTGTTTGACGAAGACAAATTCGTTACAAACCCAAACATATAATTGGCTCTCGTGGAGGGAAGTGAGAATCGTCATAATTGGGCAGACGGTTCAAGTTCTCCCTCTAACATCTGATCCTGTTGCCTGGGACAGCTGCCTCCCTCTCCCTCTCCCCTCCTGTCGCCAGGGAACCCTGCGTAATGGGAGAAAACAGTAAGGGGAGCCTTAAAATGATCGCCCCGAATATTCCCAGATATTCCCGAACATTTCCAGGATTTTTCAGGAATCGATATTTGGATGGAATCCCAAATACCATTTCAACTCACCAGAATATGCCCGAAAAATACCAATACGTTATTTTTCAGGTGTATTTTTGTACCAGAAACATCTGAGTGCACATCGGTATTTCTGCCCTGGCAGCCTGTGCATTCCCTCACAGCCATTGAGAGTGCGAAGGCCCAAGAACCTGCCAGGGCTTTTACCTCTGTGTGATCAGCCACCCTGGCATCCTCATCCTCCAAGGAGGACTCATTAGACCCAACCCTGACAGCTGTTTCCTCCTGACTAAAAGAAAATCTAATCAAGGAAATAATTCAGGGAGCTAAGGGATATTTAATTTCTGAGGTGGCTTTAAGGTCTCATTACTCAGATCATGTTGCACACTTTGAAACATGGAGATTTAAATTCCTTCTAAAACTCTAGCTTTAAAAAAAAAAAAAATCTCTAATGTGGTAACCCTGATCGTCATTAATATCCATGCAAATGTCCAGTCCTTTATTGAATCCTGCTAAGCTGCTCGCCTTATTGATATCCTCTGGTGAGCTGTGTGCAAAGCAGCATTCCCTCTAATCCGTTTAAAGCGGACTGCTGCCTTTCAGTTTCATTGACTGCCTTTACGTTCTTAGACTGACACAGGTAGGCAAACAGACAGCCTTTGTGAAATAGGTAAAAGTAGAGTGGCAGAATGAACCAAGCATACTTTTCAGCTGAAGAGGCTCAGTTTGGTGCCAGTTTGGTGTAGTGGTTAAGTGTGCGGACTCTAATCTGGGAGAACCGGGTTTGATTCCCCACTCCTCCACTTGCACCTGCTGATGTGACCTTGGGTCAGTCACAAGCTCTGGCACAATGTCCTTGAAAAAGAGCAGTTTGTGTCAGAGTTCTCTCAGCCCCATCCACCTCACAGGGTTGTCTGTTGTGGGGAGGGGAAGGGAAAGGAGTTTGTAAGCCGCTCTGAGACATCTTTGGGTAGTGAAGGGCGGGGTATAAATCCAATCTCTTCTCTTCTTCTTCTTCAGTTGCATATGGCCACTCCAAGACTTAGACTGGGACCGGGAGCATGTGACATAATAAGTCACTGAGCATGTACAGAGTGCCTTCCCCTTACTAGTTGTTAAAAGCAATGATACCCACTCTGTGTGGGTGTCAACACTGACCGTGCCTTTGTGTAGTGACATAAGCAAGCTGTACGTGGGTTTGGTCTCAATAACTCCCTGAGTAACACACACAAAAAAAAGCAAAAGAAGTCTTTATTGAAGAAATTCAAGAAAAGGTATAATTTATTTATTTATTTATTATTTCAATTTTTATCCCGCCCTCCCCGTAGGCTCAGGGGACCAATGACAAGCAGTAAAATGCACAAAAACAAGAGCACTGACTACCTACTTTTTACTGGAGTCCTAACACAGTGCAGTTAGTTCTTGAAGCAAAAAGTCCTGGAACAGAGCAGAATACAAATATCTTCCGCGCATCATGGAGGGGTAGGGGGGGAAAGGAAAGGCAACACTTCTTCTCACTAATCATACTTACAGAAAACTGCAGACCATAACCTCCTGACCATCTCAGCCAATCACTGGGCAGCATCCATGGAACTTTCCAAGGTGAGGGCGAGTTCCCCGTGCCGTACCAGATTCACAGCTGAACTGTGTGGGGTGACTAACACCTACAGAGAATCAGAGAACAGTGAAGTTAGCTGGGACAAACTGGAAAATTCCTTTGAGATGGCTTCTGTCTTGAGAGCAGAACACACCAGTATGCCACAAGAGGGGCCAAACTGTGCCTTGATAAACCAAGCTAATGCTTGATCCATCTATGCACATGCAGTGAGGACACCATGAGCTGCCCTAATGCACTATTTATCTCGCTCTCAGTCTGTCTGTCTGCAGATATATCGATTGATACCCCCTCATTTCCCCAACATACAAGTAAAGAGAGAGTAAGGATGCAACAGGATCACCTGCTGCAGGCTGCACCACAGCCGACCGATGCCGAAAAATCCATGAAGCATCGCTGTTGATCAGAAAGTACAGTCCTGTTCCTGAGCCCCAGCTGACCAGAGCCACTTCCGCTTGATGATTTCCCCCCACATGGAGAGTAGGAAGCCCCACATTTAATGAAAATGCCCACATGACTTTGCGCTCATCATGG
>NW_015160232.1:397406-401757 GCF_001447785.1 Gekko japonicus
TCCTGGGGCTTTCCCGAAGAAGAAGAAGAAGAAGAAGAAGAAGAAGAAGAAGAAGAAGAAGAAGAAGAAGAAGAAGAAGAAGAAGAAGAAGAAGAAGAAGAAGAAGAAGAAGAGGAGGAGATTGGATTTATACCTCGCCCTTCACTTGGAGTCTCAGAGTGGCTTACAAACTCCTTTCCCTTCCCCTCCCCACAACAGACACCCTGTGAGGTGGGTGGGGCTGAGAGAACTCTGACACAAACTGCTCTTTTTCAAGGACATCTGTGCCAGAGCTTGTGACTGACCCAAGGTCACATCAGCAGGTGCAAGTGGAGGAGTGGGGAATCAAACCCGGTTCTCCCAGATTAGAGTCCGCGCACTTAACCACTACACCAAACTGGACAAACTATGATTCAGTTCAAGGGGAACTCTCCTTCCATCACCAGCTATCTAGACATCCAAGTGGTCTTAAAAGAGGCATGCACCATTTGTGACCCAACTTAAACATAACACATCAGACATGTATCGTGGGCTGCCAGTTGCTAGGCACCTCCACCATCCCCCCTTCCCTGTTTTTTTCCAGCTCAGATAGGCAGCAAAACCAGAACGTTTATCACAAAAATAGGTCCATCAATGGTTACTAGCCATTATGACTAAGGTGAACCTCCATATTCAGAGGCTGCAAATCTCTCACTACCAGCTCTAGAAGACAACATCAGCAGGCAGCCTTGGCCTCCATCACCAGTTTGTTGGCCCTCCAGAGCAGTGTAGTTCTTGAGTGAAACAGGATGCTGGACTAGACTGACCACTGGTCTGATCCATCAGGTCTCTTCTTATGTGGTGGCTGGTGCTCTTAATACGTACCTGGCTGGCTGTTGAGTTTGTAGTTCAAAACTAATCCAGGCTTTGGTGGATTGTAGAAAATGCGAGGGAACCAAAAAGAGAGAGAAACAACATAGGAAACCAGCAAGGCCCAACCTGGATATATCAGAGCTCACCCATAACAATTTAATACCTAAAAATACAGCTGTAATACGGTATAAACTCAGCCATGAACGGGATATTCCCATTTATTTAAATGAGCAGGAGAACTTTCTGCTAGATTGTACCAAATATAATATACTATAGTAATAGAGTATATTATAGTATATAGTATATTATAGTATTATTATGGTACAACTTTGGGAGCAGAAAAAGGGCCCAGGCCTCCCTTTTGCAAAGCTGTGAATACACATTTGCTATATGGCTCACGTATGCCGGTGTTCGAAAGTCAGCTGCTCACTCTGTTGTGGGCCAAGGGCTTTCTATTTTCTATTTTCTTTGGATGCACACAATGGAAAATGTTAGCTTGCGGAGAAAAACAAATGTTATGAGGATGCGATCCAGAGCTACAGAAGCATTCCAGGAACTCTCCACAGAGAAGTATGCTCACCAAGAGGGGGGGGAGGTATGCAAGTCAGGGACGGAGTGTCTAAAGGGACCCGTGTGAGTCGGCCAGCGTCCTGAGCTGGGAATAGCTACCGCTGCAGCAAGTCACCTCCTTGCATTTTACTGGATGTGGAAGGAGAAGGTTAAGCTTCTGCTGCTGCCAGAGGGAGCCTCCGAAAACATTCCAGAATAGATTTGTTTCTTTAAGCACGGACTGTGTTCAAGCGAAAGCTTTCCACAGCAGTCACAGTCTGCCCCAGGGCAGGCACCAGTTCCAAATGATAGGGAACATGGGTCATCTGTCACTTCTGAGGTCGTTCAGATTCTCTGTGGGTTATCTAGAAGTAGAATAGCAAGAATACTCAGGATTCACATGGCACATTTCAAGTGGTCAGAGCCCTTCATGTACGTATCTCAGCAAGCATTACAAATGTGCTGAAGGGCAAGCCTGTATTGTTGAGTAGGAATGGAAGCTACTTTACAGTGATCTGTATTGCAGTGCTATGCAGAGTTACTCCAGACGAAACCCTGTGATTTTAACAGACTTAAACTGGTCTCTCTAGCTTGGGGCCCTTTGTGCTAAGTGGCAGCACTTCTCCAGGATCCCCGGAAGAGATCAGGTTTTCAGTCTTGCTACCAGCAGTTCTTTTAAGATGGAAAATTGCAGGAATAAAAGCTTTGTGCATGCAGAATAACAGGGGAGAGGCACTTCTCCTATTATTATTCCCATACTGCAGACGGGAGTGACAGCAACCGAGTATCAGCAAACTGTGACAAGTGCACAAGACCACCTAGAAAGTTTGCAGCTGAGTTGACATTTGAACCTGGGACAAATATTGGATAAAGATAGGGGCCTGGGGATCCCTCAGGGTTACAACTGATCCCCAGACTACAGAGAGCAGTTCCTCTGGAGAAAATGGCTGCTTTGGAGGATGGATTCCATGGCCTTATACCCTGCTGAAGCCCCTCCCTGCCCCAAACCTGGCCCTCCCCAGGCTCTACCCTTTGCAACCCTGTTGTTCAGTCGCACAGTTGAGTCCGACTCTTCGCGACCCCATGGACCAGATCACGCCAGGCCTTCCGGTCTTCCGCCGTCCTCTGAAGTTTGCTCAATTTCATGTTCGTTGCCTCAATAACACTGTCTAACCATCTCATCCTTTGCCGTCCCCGTCTTCTTTGACCTTCAGTCTTTCCCAGCATCAGGGTCTTCTCCAGAGAGTGCTCCCTTCTCATTTGGTGGCCAAAGTATTTGAGCTTCAGTTTCATTATCAGGGAACAGTCAGGGTTGCAGTCCAAGGGTCTCTCTCTCTCTCTCTCTCTCTCTCTCTCTCTCTCTCTCTCTCTCTCACACACACACACACACACACACACACACACACAGGCTGAATTCATGCCCATGATTTTTCCTGGAAAAGTAGTTGGTGTTTGAAAAGGAATGATTTTGGCCTCCCATGATGGAATGAAACTGACATTCTGATTAATCAGCTTTTGATATTTTGCACTGTGCGGTTCTTTTAAAACTGAGCTATATACTTTAGCAACTGCAGGTAAATATTGGATCAAATCAATGTTTTCTATCCTGACCAGCCCCAGAATATTACCTAGAAGCAAAATTTCGGTGGAGTCTAATAACCTGTCATTATGCCAATAAGCTCTCAACAACTCCACCATGTATCTGTATAAGCATCTTTCTCACAACAACCTTTCCAGCTGGTGCTTTGCCCCATTCTTATACTCTTTTTTTAGCATTCATGCAATGTAATGCCATCTAGAAACTAATAGGCTCTTTCATAGTCATGTATACAGAAAATGACTACCTAGTCTTCGGTTATGTACTGAGCCTAAAGCCAGTCCTCAAGCTGTACCTAGAAAGGGCTGAGCTCGCTTCTCTAGAACAATAGCTAGCCTGGATCCAGGAACTAACCAATAGATAAGTGGTGTAATGTAAATAGCCTATCACTGGGTGTGGGTGTGTGTTGGGTGTGGTGTTTGCAGGCTTTATAAGCAGGGCTCAAGCCTTGCTAGCTTGTCTTGTGGTTTGCTGAAATCACTTAATAGACCAGAACTGATCACTTCAATGCGTCTAGAACTCAGTATTTAAACATGTATCTACTCTCTCTCTCTCTTCTCGCTCTCTCTCCCCTCACCCCCACTGTTTAATGTATCTTTAGAACAAGCCACAAACAAAATGTGATGTGAAATTCTTCCTTTCCATCCAGGTTTACTTTGTGCCTCAAAACAGTCAAACTGTTAATTCTCAAACTGTAAACTTTTCCCATAACAAAATACTTTGTATTTTTACTTAGTAAACATACACCCAGTCTAGTTGATAAAGTGCCCATTCCCCCATAAATGGTTCAACAGTTTGTGATAATTTATTTCTTTAAAAAAAATTCTTATGAAGACAGAACATGTTAATATACACAACCCTTATTAATATGGGTCTCATATATCTAAATATCTAATAGCCCGGTGTGGGCCCTGACCATCAACAATTGGCTCAATGGCCCACACAGGGCTAGGAAACAGAATTCTACAAACTCAGGGAAAAACTGCTTGCCTTTCTCTTTTATTGCCCCTGACAATTTCCTTAAGTTGGCATCTGACTTTCCACCTATTTAGGCCTCTCATTTACCTGCCTGGGGTGAGAAACTGCCAACCCTCAGCCCGTTTCCTGCCCCCAAGGAACTGATGAGTGGGAGGGAAATGGTCTCCACATAGTTAACACTCTAGGAATTTCCTCTGATCTCTATGGTAGTGAGGCAGTATCCATCATCATCCAGAAGTGACATCACATTTCCCCCAAATTCTACACCCCAAATCTCCTGGCATTTGCTGAGACAGTGTTGGGAACCCTACATTTATGGCAATGCTGGAGAAACGACACCTACCTCCCTTGGGGCCCACTCACAGTAACAAGGAGGAGGAACACCACCAGCAACAG
>NW_015160232.1:401829-416925 GCF_001447785.1 Gekko japonicus
CCAATCTGCATTCTACAGAGATCAGTTCCCCAGGAGGAAATGGCAGTTTTGGATGGTGGCATCCATGGCATCACATTTCTGCTGAGCTCTCTCCCCTCCCCATACTCTGCCCCTTCCAAGGCATTGCCCCAAATCTCCAGGAATATCCCAAGCCAGAGTTGGCAACCAGAGAATCAAGTAGAAGGCAGGCACGTGCAATGCTTATTTAATCTATGGTGTTAAGTTTGTGATTCTATGGTTAAGCTTAAGATCTTTGGTCAAATGAGCTAATAAAGAAAAGGAAAGGTAGCATACAGGAGCAATGGTGGCCACTTCGGTGTAGTGGTTAAGTGTGCGGACTCTAATCTGGGAGAACCGGGTTTGATTCCCCACTCCTCCACTTGCACCTGCTGATGTGACCTTGGGTCAGTCACAAGCTCTGGCACAGCTGTCCTTGAAAAAGAGCAGTTTGTGTCAGAGTTCTCTCAGCCCCACCCACCTCACAGGGTGTCTGTTGTGGGGAGGGGAAGGGAAAGTCTTCTTCTTCTTCTTCTTCTTCTTCTTCTTCTTCTTCTTCGACCCAGTGATGCTGTGATCTCTGACACAGTCCGTAAAAACCAGTAGGCAGTCCTGAGCATATTTCAGCAAGGCAAAGTTAGACTGAAATCCAGGGGTCATTTGGGGGGGGACGCGGGGGGACGCCATCCCCCCGGGTGAGGTGCGGGAGGGCGGGGCCTGAAGCTCCCTGCTGGTGCCCGCTGGAGGTCGCAGCCGGCTGTGGGGAGGACACACTTCCGGTGATGTCAGGGGGTGTGGCATATGCTAATGAGTTATGCTAATGAGTCCCCCTAGCTCTTTTTCTATGAAATGACCCCTGCTGAAATCAATTAAAAGGAAAGAAGTATTACCAGTGTTAAATATTACAATTGATCATAGGTGCATTTTAACAGGAGTACTTGAGAAACTGGATAAGTTAAGTGACTTCAGGCAAAGTATAATTATTATAACTGTCAAAGACTATTCATTTATGTATTTATTTACTCCTGTAGAGTCACTCATGACAGATGATCTGCTAATTGCATGATAAAAAAGTCCATTAACAAACGATCAATGCCACTTAAAATTATTTCTGGCAGCTTGACAAAACTATGGGGAAAGAATTAAGGATTATCCCTGGTAAAACTATTTTTCTTCTTTCAACGATTCCTACAAATAACACAGAGGAAACCACCACATGCAAAGAAAATTGCAGGAAGGAAAGCCTCCAGACTCACTTGGTGCTCTGAAATTATCCCTGTCCACTGAATATCTACTGGTTAAACTGTCATGGCTTCTTCTCACCCCCAACTCCAGCACTTTCAGTTTTGTGATGCTGCTTTGAATTTTGTGTTGGAAATCTGTAATCCAAAGATTATGGTCTTTGCATATCTAACCTTTCCTCCAATGAACTCAGGACAGCATATACTGCCATTTTATTATCACAACAATCTGTTAGCTATGTTAAAGAAAGTATGTGTGTTAAGTGCTGTCAAGTCTCTTCTGATTTATGGTGACCCTATGAATTAATGACCTCTGAAACATCCTATCATTAATAGCCTTACTCAAGTCTTGCAAACTGAGGGCTATGGCTTCCTTTATTGAGTCAATCATCTCATGATGATTCTTCGTCATTTCCTGCTGTCTTCAGCTTTCCCTAGAGTTATTGTCTTTTCCAGTGACTCCTGTCTTCTCATAGTATGATCAAAGTACAATAGCCTCGACTTGGCCATTTTAGCTTCTAGGGAGAGATCTGAGCCAGAACTCACTTATTTGTCTTTTTGGCAGTTCACGGTATCTATTAAACTCTCCACCATCTTCAAATGAATCAACTTGCTTCCTGTCCGCTTTCTACATTTGCCAACTTTCACACCCATACATAGTAATGGGGAATACTGTGGCATAAATTACCTTGATCTTAGTTGCCAGTGACACATCCTTACACTTAAGGATCTTTTCCAGTTCCTTCATGACTGCCCTTCCCAGTCTCAGACTCCTTCTGATTTCTTGGTTTCAAGTCTCCCCTCCGGTTGATGACTGAGCCGAGGAATACAACATTTTTAACAATTTCAATTTCTTCAGCATCAACCTTAAACTTGTGTGATTTCTTTGTAGTTATTACTTTTGACTTCTTGATGTTCAGCTGTAATCCTGCTTTGGCATTTTCTGCTTAAACGTTCATCAGGAGTCATTTCATCTCTTCTGTTTCTTTACACTGGTTACTATAATAGTTCTCTTTCTCTATGTGCAAGTTGCTGTAATGCTGTGTATAGACTTCTGATTCTATTTTTCTCACCTTTTACTTTGGCTTCTCATCTATTTTTAGCAAGGTTGTTTCATCAGTCATCCATTGAGCCTTTTTGTTTCTTCTGGCTACAGGAATAGTCTTTGCACATTTTCCCTTGATAACATCTGTTTTCAACCCACAGTTCTTCCAATTTCTGTTCACTTGGACTTAGTAATGCAAATCTGTTCTTACACGGTCTTTAAACTTCAGGAATATTTTAGATTGTATTTTGGCACTATGAATGTTTTGGTGTTTTCCTCACCTTTATTCTAATATTTGATATTAACAATTCATGGTCTGTACCACAACCAGCTCCTGGTCTTGTTTTAACAGAGGAGACAGAGCTTCTCCATCTTCTGCTTCTGATTATGTAATCAATTTGATTTCTGTATTGGCCATCTGGTGATGTCCATGTATTCAATTATCTCTTTGGTTGCCTGAAATGTGTTCACAATGAACAAATTGTTGTCTTCATAGAATTCTGTGAGTCACTCTTCTGCTTCATTTCATGTTCCTAGACCAAATTTTCTGACAGTATTTCATTCTACTTTGTTTCCCACGTTTGTGTTCCAGTCACTTATGATTAACAGCACATCTTGTTTAGGTGTGTGATCAATTTCTTCCTGGATCCCTGCATAAAAGCTTTCAATGTCTTCCTCTTCAGCAGCTGTAACTGGGGTGTAAACTTGAATTATGGTTATGTTGATAGGCTTTCCATGAAGTCTGATTGAAATTGTTCGGTCAGACTTTGCATTATATACCTGATTTCTTGTGCTTTCACCTCACTATTACAGCAACTCTGTTTCTTCGGTGTTTGTCATTTCCCGACTAAAACATTTTGTAATTTTCTGACTGAAAATATCCTAATACAGTTCACCTTAGTTCACTCACTCCGAGGATTGCAATGTTTAAACATTCCATTTCTCATTTTACAGTTTTGAGCTTACCTTGATTCATACTTCTCTCACATCCCATGTATCTGTTAAATGTGTCAAACAGTTTTGGGCTTTTTTGCACCCATTCACATCAAGAGCAGAAGGTCATTTTGGATTGAATCCAGTTGCATCATTAATAATAGTGCTATTTGTATTTGCTCTTTCCCAGCAGCTAATTGAGTGCTATCCAATCTGGAGAGTCTCTAGACACTTTTCCTCACAGCCACCAAGAAGCTACTCTATCTCAGGATTGAAAGCTCACTCCAGAAGACGGCCACTCTTCCACCAACTGGCTTTCTTCATCTCCACAAACTTTTCTCCTCAGGAACTTCTTTAGAAATTTTCCACCCCCTCAGCTTCTCCTCTCCCTGCTTCTGCCTCTCAGTGTTCACCCCCTCCTTCTCCTGCCCTGTTGCCAGGCAACCACTCACCCAGCCTCTCTGCAGGAAGCACCTCCATCTAGAGGTCAGTATTTCCAGGGTAGGGCACACTGTGCAGGTGAAAATATGTAACACACTTTTTAATACAAAATAAATAGTTTTACAAGGCTTACATTTTTATATCCCTCTTTTCTGCCCAGTCAGAGCCACCAAAGCCTTCCAGTAGTCTCCAAAGCAGAAATGTTCAGTAATGCAGCCCTGATTAGCACAACATAGTCAGTGTGGTGTAACAGTAAGTGTGTTTGACTAGGGTCTGGGAGACTCTGGTTCGAATCATAAGAACATAAGAAAAGCCCTGCTGGATCAGACCAATGGTCCATTTAGTCCAGCACCCTGTTTCACACAGTGGCCAAGCAGTTCCTATGGACAGCTAACAACAGGGCATAGAGGCCGAGGCCTTCCCCAACGTTGTCTTCTAGCTCTGGGATTCATAAGATTAGTGCCTCTGAAAGTGGAGATTCCCCTCAGCCACCATGGCTAGTATCCATTGATAGATTTATCCTCCAGGAATCCATCTAATCCCCTGTTAAAGTTGTTTATTCTTGTGGCTCTCACTATTTATTTTTATTTATTTATTTAATTTTTATTTATTTAACTTTCAATTTCTATACCGCTCTATCCCGGAGGCTCTGAGCGGTTTACATGTCTTATTGATACTCCTAGCTAGGGCCACATAGTCATTGGGAAGGTGAGTGCCTATCAGGCACCCTACTGGCTTGTTGTTCTTTTTCCAGCGGTTCTTCTATCTTCCGGCTCCGTACGGCGTCGCGGCTTGACTCTGCAGCGGCTCCCTCTGGGCAGTTCCTTCGTCCACGGCTAGGCTACGACTGCTGCACCGTCCTCCATACTGATTGGCTCCGGCCATGAAGCGCCGCTACGTTGCCACGTCTTCGGACCAGTCCCCACTCGGAACGCTCGCCTGCTGTTGGATTTCGCCGCCATTCTTCTCCACCATCCTCCATTGGACCACCGGACCGCCCGTCGCTGCCGCCGACACCACTGCTTCTCCACTCTTCTCACCACCGCTCCACCGGAAAGCGGGTGCCCCCCTGCACCTATGGCAGGTACCCATTTATCTACTTGCAAGCTTTCGAACCGCTGGGTGGGCCGAAGCTAGGACAAGGGCCGGGAGCTCACCCCGACCGCGGTGGGACTCGAACAGCCTTGTGGCTGTCCGTTGATAGATTACTTGCAGGCTCTTTACTGCCTGCGCCACCGCCACTACATCCTTGGGCAGTGAATTCCACATTTTAATCACTCTCTGTCCCTATTCTGCCATGGACATTTGCTGGGTGACCTTGGGCCAGCCACACACTTTCAGCCTAACCTACGTCACAGGATTGTTGTGAGAATAAAATGGAGGAGAGGAGAACAAAGAAGCAACTTTGGGTCCTTGTTGGGACAAAGGTGGGGTACAAATGAAGTAAGTAAATAAAATGAATACATATACAGCAAAGAGGACATGAGAAAGTGGAGTGCCCTTATTGTTTTCATTATCCACATAGCCAAGCAGAATACTGTCTATATCCACATTCCACTCTACATATTTTGTTTTAATTCTAAAACAAACATCCTACTTCTTGTTGGCAGGTGGTAGCTAAGGACCAGAAGGCATAACTACCAAGTAGCTAAGGACTTAATCTTTTACTGATGATAAATATAGTGCTGGAGACTGAGCAGAGACTAATTTGACAGATTACAATGGTATTGCAAGAAACACATGCAGGAAAAGCTCTACCAAGTGTCATTTTCATGTCATCTTTCATTTGCAGTCTATGAACAAATAAACATGTGCCTGCTAATTCAAATTTTTAACTCCAGTTCACCATCTGCTTGAGAGACAATATAAATAGCAGTGTGTGTGTAGGTAGCGGGGAGTTCACACACCTCTAAATCCAGTTCTACAATAATTTAAAATAACAAGATTTCTTTGCCAGATATCCAGTAAACATTGAAAAGCTGATCTCAAGCAAACAAAAAATGGAGCGAACCAGCTGCGATTGGCTGGCCAGAAGCCTTTAATCCTGTGCATGGCAATCATATCATCATTGAATAGTAAGGCCCTACAGGCTCCAGAGCCTACAAACTACAAACACTGACCCTCACTTTCCTTATGCCTTCAAGCTCTTCCTGAAACACAGACATGTTGACTATTGTGCCTTCCTGTTCTTTTTTTGATACTCCATAGGTAATCCATATATTGGGTAGCATGGAAGTACGTCTAGCCAGCAGTGTATCTTGGGTAGGGATGCTCAGTTAGGCTGCTGTTTTGTTCATCTTTGGTGAGCAGGAAGCTGATTTTTCATTGACAAGTTGAGGTGTTTGTCATAAGTTTGAGCCTGTTTAGCAGTTATATCTTATACAGTTAAACAGTACAGTAGAGGACAATGCGATCAGCAATATTTCATGCAGGTGCTGTTCTCACACATGGCTCCTGGGCCCCCCCCCCCCACCTCATGGCTCCTGGTCCCCCCCCCCCCGACCTGCTGTTTGGCAGCCAATCAGATAAATAAACAGTGAGTAAATTAACCAGTTTAGCCAAAAACATTAAATAGAATTTCAACTTTGAAAAATAATTGTATCATTTGTTGTTTATTTAAGCCTGTGTTACTGAGGTTTGTTTCATGCATGCACATTTTCACACAACCTTAGAGGAGTCATACTACCACCCCCCCCCCCGCATCATTTTATTACCTGGCTCGACCATTCATGGCCCTCAGGGAAAATTGATTCCACTACAGATACAGGAACAGTTTTACAAAGCAAAAGGAAATAAAACAGAAGCAGTTCAGCTACTACACAGTCGCAAAGCCTTTTGGCTACCATTTGAGGCCGATTCCAGCGAACCAAACAGATCGAATGCACAAAGTTCACTTGTTGAACATGTTTGCCATGAAATCTGCAACATCCTTAATCTTGGATCATCATTTGAGCTGGGCAGATTGTGCTTTCATTCCTCACCTGCTATATAGATCAGAGGGGGTTAAACGTAGGCTCACAGGGTATACATGGTTTGGATCACTGTTCCCTTAACCATGCATTCAAGCTCTCTCCCATTCGCCAGACTCTAGTGCAGACATATCCATCCATCTTTATACCTCCTATTGCCTCCCATCCAAGAAGCTCACCACTGTAGACACTACACATGTGGTTAGAGACTCATGAAGGGATTTTGAATGCTTCTGCAAACCCTCTCTCTGGGACTCATGATCACCATTCTGAGCCCCACTACTGGCTATTGTAGCCCCCCTGGGAGGGAGATGCAGCACAGTAATATGGCACCCAAGCCCAAAGTCTGGACTCAATGGTCTGTGCTTCTGTCGCGCTGGGGGTCCTCCCCAGAGGGGAGGGGTGCCTCAGCCGTGTCGCCTGATGTCCCACAGGGGAAGCCAAAGCCTCAGAATTGAAGTGGAGAGAGTTGCACCATTCTCAACAACACTTCTCGGAGTGACAGTCTACTCGGATTTCGCTCTCTCTCTATCCCAATGCTCGTCACCTCCGCTCTTCCTCCCCGGCTCTTTTCGGCTTCCCCGCATTTATCTCCCTCCGCCTGGTGAACTCCACCCCTTTCCCCTGTCATCCGCTGATTGGGTAATTTCCCTGTCATTCTCTCTGGTCCCACCTCCCAAGTGGGGTTGCCTGGGCGTCTTCGGGGGTGGGGTCACTTCCGGGAGATCCTGAAACTCCCCGTTTGCCTGCACGCTGGCCTGGAGGACTACGTCGGTCCCTCGGCGTTCGGGTACGTGCCAGCTTTCCCGGTTCTCCTGCACTCGTGCCCGCCCCCCTGTCTTCTGGGCTTTCGGAACAACTGGGCTCTCTGAACCTCTTCTTCCACCTATATACTTCATACCTTCTCCAAAAAGTTGAGTAATTAATTGCACTATTGAAAATAGTTTCTCTGTGGTAGAGTCAAGTGGAACAGCTGGGTTTTGAAATAAGGATTAGCGATCATATTCTTTAATACGGACAATCTTTGCAGAACTGGGGCACCTATGGTGCAGCCCTTGGCAGAGTTACATCCTTCCGAGCAGCCTCTTAAGTTAAACTTTAGTAAAGGTAAAGGTTTCCCTTGCTCGAAAGCCAGTTGAATCCGACTCTAGGGTTGCGGTGCTCATCTCCGTTTCCAAGCCGAAGAGCCAGCGCTGTCCGAAGACATTTCCGTGGTCATGTGGCCGGCATGACTAGATGCCAAGGTGCACAGAACGCTGTTACCTTCCCACTGAAGTGGTACCTATTTATCTACTTGCAATTTCTTGCTTTCGAAGAGCTAGGTTGGCAGGAGCTGGGACCAGAGACGGGAGCTTACTCCATCATGCAGCACTCAGGTCTCGAACTGCTGAACTACCAACCTTCCAGTCCATAGTTCAGCGTCTTGACCACTTGAGCCACTGCAGACCCTAAACTTGACTTTAGAAGGGCATAATTCTGCTTCGAATTTCACTGCTCATGAACTAAAGCTTATGTGAAAACATTAGTGCCCCCCCCCCATAGGGAAATGGTTGGTAGCTATATCTGCCCAGCTCCTTGACCCCCAGTTTCCTGATAGGCTGTTGTATGTCAGGAGCAGAGTGCTGTGGGGCACTGGATCGTGCTTCAACAGGGGAAAAGACGCATCACTTCTTAAGAACATAAGAACATAAGAGAAGCCAATGTTGGATCAGGCCAAAGGCCCATCCAGTCCAACACTCTGTCACACAGTGGCCAAAAATACCAGGTGCCATCAGAAGGTCCACCAGTGGGACCAGGACATTAGAAGCCCTCCCACTGTTGACCCCCCCCCCCAAGCACCAAGAAGACAGAGCATCACTTGCCCCAGAGCCCCTATCTATACCTTGTGGCTAATAGCCACTGATGGACCTCTGGTGAGCTTCTGATCAGCAGCAGTGAGAGTTCTCCTGGCTCAACCTGCTCTGTTTCTCAATAAGTAAATAGAATTACAGTTTATCAAGGCCATTGCAGAAAGGGCATGTGATGGCTGCCGTATGGAACATGAACCCAGATAAGAAGTGATACCAGATTTCTTGTTTGGGTTGTCAAATGTTCCATGCTCTCTCAAGAATGAGCAGTTCAAAGATTGCAAACAAATGAAATCAGACACCCAGAAATTCTTGACTCAGTACCAGCTTTATTCAAAACAGGATTAGATATAAGCTTTACCAGCACAACAACAGCAACATGGGCTCTCTGTGTTTAAACGCACCTACAGGGTGCCAAGTACAGGCTCTTATCCGTCTGCCTCCTTCTGAAATCAGTTTGAACCTGGAACAAATGTCCACAAGGAATGCAGCACCTTAAGTATAAACCAGACCTAATCCATGATCTGCTTTTGGCTGCCAACAGCACATGCCTCTCCTCATTTGTGATACGAAGTACATGCCCTGACCTCACCCTGCATTAATGTTATCCTATCAACTGGGAGTAGGGTTCCCAACTCCAGAATGGGAAATTCCTGGAGATTTGGGGATGAAGCCTGGAAAAGGTGGGGTTTGGGAAAGAAAGGGGCCTTAATGGGGTAATGTAATGCCATACAGCCCACCCTCCAAAGCAGCCATTTTCTCCAGGGGGACTGATCACTGTAGTCTAGAGACCAATTGTAATTCTGGAAGATGTCCAGGCCCCACATAAGGGTTGGTAAACCTAACTTGGAAAGTTCTTCGGTTCTCCCTACAAGTGTGTTTCGGGTGTTGGTTCTTGGTAGCAGTAAGCAGTTCCAGTTTATCAAGTGTGAAACCTGCAGGAGCTCCACGTCCGTGTTCCCAGAACCTGGCAGATTTCATAGAATCATAGAGTTGGAAGGGACCGTCAGGGTCATCTAGCCCAACCCCCTGTACAATGCAGGAAATTCACAAATACCTCCCCCTCCACACCCGCAGTGGCCACTGTTCCATGCCCAGAAGATGACAAAAAACCTCCACGATCCCTGACCAAATTGGCCTGGAGAAAAACTGCTTCCTGACCCCAAAGTGGCAATCAGCATTTTCCTGGGCATGTAAGAAAGGGCCACAAGAACCAAGCACCGAAGCAACCCTTCCTGCCCTCCCTCTCATGATCTGCCTAAGTTCACACAATCAGCATTGCTGTCAGATGGCCATCCAGCCTCTGTTTGAAAACCCCCAAGGAAGGAAAGCCCACTCCTTCCCGAGGAAGCCTGTTCCACTGAGGAGGGTGGAAGGAGGTTCTTCCTAATGTTTAGCCAAAAACTCTTCTGATTTAATTTCAACCCTTTGGTTCTGCTCCAACCTTCTGGGGCAACAGAAAACAACTCCATGCCATCCTCTATATGACAGCCCTTCAAGTATTTGAAGATGGTTATCATATCACCTCTCAGTCATCTCCTCTCCAAGCTAAACATACCCAGCTCCTTCAACCTTTCCTCATGGGACGGTCTCCGACACCCCTCACCATGTTCGTTGCCCTTCTCTGGACATGTTCCAGCTTCTCTATATCTTTCTTAAATTGTGGTGCCCAAAACTGAACACAATACTCTTGGTGAGGTCTAACCAGAGCAGAGTAAAGTGGTACCATCACTTCGCATGATTTGGACACTATACTTCTGGTGATAGAGCCCAAAATTGCATTTGCCTTTTTAGCAACCGCATCACACTGCTGACTCATGTTCAGTGTATGGTCTACTAAGATCCCTAGATCCTTTTCGCACATACTACTGCCAGGACAAGTCTCCCCCAACCTATAATTATGCATTTGATTCTTTCTACCTAAATGCAGAACCTCTGCATTTGTCCCCATAGAAATTCATTTTATTTGTTTAGCCCAGTTTTCCAGTTTGTCAAGATCATCCTGTATCCTGAGTCTGTCTTCTAGCATATTTGCTACTCCTCCCATTTTAGTATCATCTGCAAATGTAATAAGCATTCCCTCTATCCCTTCATCCAAATAATTGATAAAGATGCTGAACAAAACAGGTTCAAGGATAGATCCTTGAGGCACTCCACTTGTCACTCCTCTCCAAGAAGATGAGGAACCATTGGGTGCGATCTGTCAGCCAGTTACAGATCCACCTAACAGTCATAGGATCCAAACCACATGTTACCAATTTGTCAACAAGAATATCATGTGGAACCTTATCAAAAAGCCTTACTGAAATCAAGATGAACTATATCTACAGCATTCCCCTGATCCAGCAAGGTAGTAATTTTCTCAAAAAAAGAGATAAGGTTAGTCTGACATGACTTGTTCTTGAGAAACTCATGCTGGCTCTTAGTAATCACAGACATCCTTTCTAAACACTCAAGGACTGTCTGTTTGATGATTTGTTCTAAAACTTTCCCAGGTATAGACGTCTAGCTGACAGGTTGGTAGTTACCTGGATCCTCCTTTTCTCCCTTCTTGAAGATAGGGACAACATTTGCTCACCTCCAGTCTTCTGGCACCTCATCTGTTCTCCAATAATTCTCAGAAATAATGGGCAGAGGCTCAGAAATTACATCATGAGTTCTTTTATGCATTTCTTGGATGCAGTTCATCTGGCCCCAGACCCACTTGGCCTTTTGGTCAAGCGGACAGTGCAGGGGTTCCACGATGGCGGCTTTGTAGGGCAAGAAAGAGTGGTAGAAGTTCAGCAGCCCCAAGAAAGCCTGGAGTTTGGCCTTGGATGAGGGCGGTAGAGCGTTGATAATGGCATTGATTTTATCTGGTGTTGGATGAATGCCCGGTGGCTGACCTTCCCACAGGATCTGCACGCAGCGTCTCTAAAGTGGCATGAGTGGCGTTCGTGGTCCTGCCCGCAGCCGGCGCATGGTGTTTGCGGGTCGGACCTTGCAGGTTGGCTGTTGGTGTTGGCTGTCATCCCCGCAGGGTAGGTGTTAGCAGCAGCGATTGATGACCGTGAGTCCCATCGAGATGGATGACGAACCTGATGGATTTCATCCTCATCTGATACGTCTGAGGTTGGGGAGACGTATGCCTGGTGGGTCGCATGTGCACGGCAGTCCTTGTGCGATTTTTTGTATGCGGTGGCATCTTGTAGGGTTGTTAGCCGAATTGCTTTATCTACAGTAATTGGCAAATTTAAATCTGGGTGCTTGCCAACTATACCAAGGTTCTGTTCCCACCAAGGGTTACCAGAGAAGGAGTCAAGGCTGGTGTTTGTTAAAATAAATGTCTTTTACTTAAATAATATAAATCACATACAAACAATACTGATGTGCTCACACATTCAATCAAGCTCCTTAGAAATACAGTATTAAAATAAGCACATTTGCATTAGCAGGTGGAGGTGATGAGGGGTGATACTTATCTGTCCTGAAGCTTGTTCGTTCCAATGAAGAATGGATGGGAAGAAATAGAAATCTAGGGAGTTTTAAGACACGACTAGAACCAGCCAGCATGTGTGGGTCTCTTGATCAAGAGATCAAAGTAGAGGCAAAGGTTTGGGTATAGCAAGCTGGACAAAAGGGGAGTACAAAGCAGACAGGGGTTGTTGCGGGGGTTGCTAGCTAGGAAGGGCCAGTTTAATGGTCCTTACCTTTTATAGGTGGTCCATTTGGTGGGAGGTAACAGTTCCAACCTGTGGACCCACCTACCTATTAGTCCGTCCCAAAAAAATCCTATTGGTTGCGTGTAGTGAGGGGTGGCTACCTAGAGGGTTGGGCAATATTGTAACCTAAGACCTAACTCAAAGGATGGCATCTGGGCAAGTGTGAAAACTTGGCATCAGGATGCTCCCTTGAAGTGCAGATGAAGCTTGGCCATTCCTCTGGTCATCAAAGGTCCATCTGGCAGGAAATGCCAATGTAGAAACAAAGCAGAGATGTGGAGTGTGTGACTATTAACAATTCAGCAATGGGGGCTGCTTCTTCTCAAGTTGTTGTTTTGCTGACAACAATGGAGATGTGTGCTTCCTCACCAGGCTGGTAGCTGTGTAGCTGAAACCTCATTCATGTGTTAAGGCTTATGCATGCCTCTATGTGTAGCATGCCTCTATGTGTTATGCATGCCTCTATGTGTAGCATCACAACAGGTGACTTGTACAGCTTTCTGAGCCTCTATGTGTGTGTGTGTGTGTGTGTGTGCACAGTCCATTTTGTGTAGCAATAAACATAGTCCATAACTCAAATATTAAGTTCATTCCTTAACAGGGCCTTCTCGAAGGTTAGCTCTTCTTGGCTCGCGAGCTTGCGGCAGAGCTTATGTTCCCAGAGACCCACAAGGAATTGGTTCATTAGAACATCTCCAAGGTCTGGGAAACCGCATTTGGTGGCCAAGCGGTGTAGACCGGCCAGAAAATTGGTGGCCTCTTCCTCGGGCTTCTGTTGCCACACAAAGAAGTCTAGGCACCAGGTCATCTTGGTCAGTTGTGGCGCAAAGTGGTCAGTGATTGCCTTGACCAACTCATCATACTTCACCTCTGCCAGGGACTTTGGAGCGAGGAGATCTTGCACCAGCCGTAAGGCTGCAATTCTGCAGGAACTGAGCAGCAGCGATTTCTTTTTCTCCTTGTCGGTGATGTCATGGAAATGGACGTAGTAGTTGAGCCATTCAACCCATGTTTCCCACAGCTTGGGGTGCACGGCGTCGAATTCCGGAAGATGTCCTGTAGCGACAGCCATGACTCAGTGGTCTAAGTGAGGCGTGGAGGCCTGGATTTCTTCGTTTCAGGGAGCAGTGTGAGGCGCAGTGCCCTGGGGCTCGTCTTCATTGCATGGTGTGGTGCTTGTGACGGAGTCCGAGTCTTGCTCGCTCATCGGGATCCCACCTTCATCGCCAGTGTAATGTACTGGGTTCAGTCGCATTAGCAAGTGATCAGCTCATACTTATTAGTGAGATTCAGCTCAACTCAAGACAAACTAGCCAGGTTCGAACCCTGCTTTTATCCGTGCAGCGCACAACACCCAACACCACCCCCACTCCCGTGATTGGCTATTTACAGTGTAAAAGTCCCTCATAGGTCCACCTTAGGATCCGGGCAAACCTACTGGTCCACACTAGGATCCGAGTCAGCTATTGTTCTAAATCCTGAAGGTGCACTAGACCGCATGGCTTCCTTAGCGCTACATGTCCAGACATGTCTGCATCAATACATAACAGTGGCAGATGTGATAATTTGTGAATTTCAACAAGTTTGGTCTCAATGTGTTATAGAGAACTTGAAAAACTATAAAACAATAAGCCATTCATTGAGTGGGGTAGGAAAGATCGGGATTGTGTTGGCCTCCAACCTCCATGTCCCAATGTTCCATTTGCTCAGGAGCCTATGTGCCTATATCCAAACATATATATGTCCCTATCAGTGTTCCCTCTAAGCTGAGTTAGTGTGAGCCAGCTCATAGTTTTTTAGCCTCCGGCTCACAAATTTTTGTCTCAGCTCAGGAAGGAGGGCTCCAGAGCAAACTAGTTTATGCAGCAGCCAAACCGCTCGCTCACAACTCTAATGCCAGTAGCTCACAAGGTAAAATTTTTGCTCACAAGACTCCACCGCTTAGAGGGAACATTGGTCCCTATACATGATCAGTATTCTTGAAAAGGAAATCACAGGGAGCGTGCATAGAGAACCTTTCCATGTAGGCTCCTGTGTCAACACAGTTTACGTGGTTGGGTATAGAGCTAGTGGATACGATCCTCTGCCCACTGCACCAGATTTTCATTTCCACATAGGAATGAACAGGGTTAGTAATTCCTCATATAAAGTATTAAATATAGATTGCATTTATGAATAAGATATAGAGACCCATTTTTTATGTCTTTATTTTTAGAATTCAGATTAGATCTCATTTTCCCACAGTACCATTTTTTTAATGATCAGGGTACTAAATTTAGCAGTCATCAAAAACCTGTTGAACACTGTCCTTTTGGACTTGGCTGTCTCAGAGCTTCTGATCTGGAATAAACTGCATTGCACATTCTTGTATAAACCACATTTACAGCATACAAATCACTGCCTTGCCTAGTGAAAGGGCTGGACAGTACTTGCTTACCCATTTGTTTCAACCTTGTAATAGCCACCATGCATTCCTTTTTCCGGCATATCCCTAGCGGCACAAACAGACCTTTGGCCATGGCCGGCTCGCCCGCTAGGCGAACTAGGTGCTCGCCTAGGGGCGCCGGCCCTCAGGGGCGCCAAACTGCGCCCCGGCCCCCCGCCGCCCTAACCCGGCGATCGCCGCCGCCATGGCGGCCAGCAAGGGAGCCGAGCGGGAAGCGCTGGGGAGTTGCACCCTCCGGCAGCTGAGCCCCCCTCCCGGCGAGAGAGAAAAGGCGGCGGGGATCTGGTCTCTGCTCGCCCGCCCCCGTGCGCCGCTCTCTCGCTCTCTGCGGGGAGGGAGGGAAGCGGGGAGGGAGGGAGGGAAGCAGCCCCCCTCCCGGCGAGAGAGAAAAGGCGGCGGGGATCGGGTCTCTGCTCGCCCGCCCCTGTGCGCCGCTCTCTCGCTCTCTGCGGGGAGGGAGGGAAGCAGGGGAGGGA
>NW_015160232.1:418448-418638 GCF_001447785.1 Gekko japonicus
GGACAATGTTGGAAGCCACTTTGGGTTCTGATTGGGGAAAAGACTGGGACAAAATTAGAGTAAAGCAACAGATTTTATCCTTTCCACACCTTGGACCTACTGAACTGCCAGTATGTAATAGGAAGAGATTGAGCTAGTCTCTCATGGGTTCTCCAGTGTCAATGCCAGGACTGTGCAGCAGGCCAAAAAA
>NW_015160232.1:418756-418909 GCF_001447785.1 Gekko japonicus
GTGAGGAGATCAGTAAAATGAGAGACAGTGTCATTCCTGAATTTGCGTCTGGTCATTAGGGATTTTTCAAAGGCAAAGTAAAAAGGTGCTGCATAAAAATCGTATGTTCTCCCTTATCATTGCTGTAAGATTAGAAATCACTAGGCAATGGGA
>NW_015160232.1:419044-481965 GCF_001447785.1 Gekko japonicus
TCTTTTTCTACAAAAAGACCCCTGAGAGGAGCCCAGGACTTTACACTGGTGAACGTTCCAGTGATGGTCAGATTCTGAGTGATGCTGGTCTTTTTGCATTTCTGTTGGTCACTCTGACATTTCTCCAGGCCCCTTCCCTAATTTGGTTAGCTGGCTTCTATATAACCAACAAGGAAGTAGTGCCTTTCTGTCTCCTGGGCAAATCCCTTCCAATTAAAGGATGAGATTGGTTAGAACTTGGGTCAGGGCTTTTTGAGATACTATAGATCAGCTGCTTTCTGATTAACAGTGATGCTGGGTTCTTATGAAACATTAAAGAAGAAGAGAAGAGATTGGACTTATACCCCATGGCCCTTCACTACCCAAAGGAGTCTCAGAGTGGCTTACAAACTCCTTTCCCTTCCCCTCCCCACAACAGACACCCTGTGAGGTAGGTGGGGCTGAGAGAGCTCTGACAGAAACTGCTCTTTTTCAAGAACAGCTCTTATCAGAGCTACAGCTTGCCCAAGGCCATCCAGCCAGGTGCTAGTGGAGGAGTGGGGAATCAAACCCGGTTCTCCCAGAGTAGAGTCTGTGCACTCAACCACTACACCAAACTGGCAAATTGGCAAACTGGCTAAAGAAACTTAAATTTCAACATCACAACTAACAGGATTTTTCAAGATGTTTGAAAATTGGGGGGCGCACGGGGGGGGGGCGGCAGAAGGGAGCCTCGCCTAGTGTGCAAAAATACCTGGGGCCGGCCCTGCCTTTGGCAAATGACAAATTGCATGTGTGTTGAGCAACAGGATCAGGGCCACATGGTGAGGAGAAGGCAGATTTAACCGTGCTCAGTTTTAACTAATTGAAACTGTGCTCCTTGTACTGTCATTAGCAAAAATTAAAAGCAGGGCTGTTTGGGGGCAGGAACGCACAGGAATGGAGTTCCGGCTGCCTTCAGAGTTGGCCATGCCCACTACAGCCAAAACCTCTGCGTGCCTGGCTACAGAGGGAAGGCCTGGAGAGCGACACCCCCCCAGTGACTCTGAGGTGGCCAGACCAGGGGGGGGCTGGAAGGATCGGGGAGGCATTTAAATGCCTCTCCATGCCTTCCCCAGCCTGTCCAAGGGCCGGCTTGCCTGGGCTCCCTGCAGCCATGGGGTGCCTGGGCAAGCCAAGGGAAGGCAGTTTAAACTTCCTTTCCTTTCCTTTCCTTTCCTTTCCTTTCCTTTCCTTTCCTTTCCTTTCCTTTCCTTCCCTTCCCTTCCCTTCCCTTCCCTTCCCTTCCCTTCCCTTCCCTTCCCTTCCCTCCAAGGGCCGGCTTGCCTGGGCTTCCCACAGCCACGGGGTGCCCAGGAAAGCTAAGGGAAGGCATGGGGGTGTTGCCTAATATGCTAATGAGCTGCCCTGTCGGGGGTGTGGCCTAATATGTTGGTGTGTTTCTGCTGTTGGGTGTGGCCTATTATGCTAATGAGTTCCTGCTGGAATTTTTCTACAAAAAAAGCCCTGGTTAAAAGTTTGTTTAAAGAACATATCTTCCTTCTTTTAAAATGTCTGCTTGGGAGAATGGCTTTGACAAGCAAAACTGACAGAGCGCAGGACTGTGAAATCTCCCACCACCACCACCAGGCAGTCCCAATTGGGGCTCACACAAGAACAATTTGCCTTTGACATACAGAGGGGCATACATTTTTAAGTATAACATGTGCCAAAGAACATGTAACACACGACTGCATCCAACATGTGTTTGCAACATATACCACACCGGATTGGCTGCATCTCCTTGTCAAGTGTATATTCTGTAGCAAACTAGCTTGAGACATTAAACAGCCCGACACGAATGTTGCCGAACTGGCTTCAGTGCTCAGATTATCTTTTTAAAAATAACTTTTTATTATAAGAAAGTAATTATAAATAACAATTCTTTTTTATTAACATTTGTGAATTATGTCAAACTGTACATAGTTGAATGTTTTAAAATATATTCCTTAAAATTATATATATAGGAGAACTAGGAACAAGAAGTAATTTTATAATTAACAACAAATATTTTTAAATACATTTAAAGATAAACCAAAAATCTCATTATACCATTTGTCTTATGACATTTGAAAGAATGATACTGTGCTGAGTAATTCATAAAGGGAAGCCATTTGTCTAATAAATTAGAATTACAGTTACCTGAAGTAGATTCAGTGGTTGAAATATGATCAGCTATTTTGTCCAGGGTAAAAATTCCCAGTCTGCAGCTGAAGGGACAGAGGTCTTCTTCCAGTGAGAGGCCAACAGAAATTTTGCAGCTTGTCGTATTTTAGGTATTGCTGGGTTTTGCCACAAATTCAAAAGAATCAGTTCAGGAGTGTTAGGTATCTCATAATTAGTGATGAGCCATATATAGAATGCTACAGGGCTTTCTGGAGGATGCTTCAGTCCTAGATCCTTTCCAGTACGGCTTTCGCCCGGGTCACGGGACAGAGATGGCGCTGGTCGCCCTCAGGGCTTTTTTTGTAGAAAAAGCCCAGCAGGAACTCATTAGCATAATAGGCCATACCCAAGAGCAGGAACTCATTAGCATATTAGGCCACACCCCTGATAGTACAGCTCATTTGCATATTAGGCCACACCCCGTGTTACCAGAAGTGTGGTCACCGAGCCACAACCACCTTTTGCTTCTTATTCTCTTTACCTTGTTTGTTGTCAAAACCCAGGGCCTTTTTTTTGGAGCAGGAACTCCTTTGCATGTTAGGCCACACACCCCTAATTGTAGCCAATCCTAATGAGTTTCTGCTGTTGGGTGTGGCCTATTATGCTAATGAGTTCCTGCTGGGTGTGGCCAACTTGGGAGCCAGCTAGAACTCCGTTTCTGTGTGTTCCTGCCCAAAAATAGCCCTGGTCGCCCTGACTGATGACCTCTGAAGGCATCTGGATCGAGATGGTGTGGCAGCACTGTTGCTGTTAGATCTGTCGGCCGCATTTGATACGGTTGACCACCAGTTGCTGGCCCACCGCCTCGCCGACGTGGGGATTCAGGGGCTCGCCCTTCAATGATTTGCCTCTTTTCTTCAAGGCCAGGGACAAAGGGTGGCGATAGGGGATCAGCGGTCCCGAAGACGCCCCCTTGCCCAGATTGCCCGGAGTTATGGGCTCGGGTGTCATCAATATGCGGATGACACCCAGCTCTATCTGATACTGGGTGGCCGGTCGAACTCCGACCCAGATGACCTTCATCGGGCGTTGCAAGCTGTGGCTGATTGGCTCAGACTGAGTCGGCTGAAACTAAACCCGGCGAAGACTGAGGTCCTGGGCTTAGGTCAGTTCGGGGTTGGGGCTCCCTCTCCCGACCTTCGATGGGGCGCCTCTGGTGCCAGCCTCGGGGGTTAGGAGTTTGGGTGTGCTCCTGGACTCAACGATGGAGGCACAGGTAGCAGCCACTGCCAAATCGGCCTTCTACTATCTTCAGCTGGCATGGCAATTGGTTCCCTTCCTTGACCGCGAAGACGTGGCCACAGTGATCCATGCGACGGTCACCTCAAGGTAGGACTAGTGTAACGCTCTCTACATGGGGCTGCCTTTGTCACAAATCCAGAAGCTGCAGCTAGTGCAGAATGCAGCAGCCAGGCTGTTGATGGGTGTCTCTAGGCAGCACCATATCCGGCCTGTGCTGAAAGTGCTGCACTGACTGCCAATAGCGTACCGGATCGGCTTCAAAGTGCTGGTTCTTACCTTTAAAGCCCTACATGGTCAGGGTCTGGCATACCTAAGGGACCGCCTTTCCCCATATGTTCCCCCAAGGGCACTACGGTCGGGGGCCCAACATCTTTTTGTAACCCCAGGCCCCAGAGATGTCAAATTCGCTGCGACCAGGGCCAGGGCCTTTTCGGTGGCAGCTCCTACCTGGTGGAATGAGCTCCCAGAGGAGACCCGGGCCCTGCTGGACCTTGTGCAGTTCCACAGGGCCTGCAAGACGGAGCCTTTCCGCCAGGCTTTTGAGTAGGAGCCGCTGCCGCCACTGTACCACCATCGCACCGCCACCATAAATGGTGCGGGTACCACCGAGGTGCAAGACAGCCCTGAGACGAAGATTGGATGGCAGTGTTGTTATGGAACTTACGCCGCTGTTCTGGGCTTATTTTACCAGAACCCATCTTGGAATTGAGGATTGAAGTGACATCTAGAGGACTGTAGCGACATCTAGAGCACCTACACTTTATGTATTATTGGATTGTTTTATTCTGTTTTTATTGTCTTAATCATGGCTTCGTGCCCTAATTGTTTAATCTTTGTTAGCCACCCTGAGCCTGTTTGGGGGAGGGCGGGATATAAATCGAACAATAAATAATAAATAAATAAGAATAAATAATCTGGTCCCAAAATGTGACTAGTTTACATGACCACCAGCAATGCAACAGTGATCCATAACTTCCACAAGTTTTCCAAAAATTAGAGGAAATACTTTTATTGCCATTTTATCTTAAGGATATGCTGACAATATATTTGCGGCTTCCCTAGGGATAGGAGCTAGGGTTTAAGGAAGCAAAAGACTCCAGGCTTTTGAAAACCTTTCCTCAATAAAACATCTTGAAGAGACTGCATAAAAGCTAGGTATCTCTACGTAGAAGTCTGCTGTAGATAGCTTCTCACAGAATCATTCTTGCTGTGTCATCGCAGCTTTAAACTCACATCGTTAATTCATGCCAAACATGACAAGCTGGTTATTAACATCTACATGAGAATCAATGACAATTTACACATTTATTTTTATGCTGCCTTTTCAGTTCGAAAATCATCAAGGTGGATTACAAAAAATAAAATACTTGAAATTATTTGACCCAGCCTATATTCTACAAAGTGTAACCTCTGTTTTCCTGAAGGTTCAGACTAGAAGTCAACAGATTTAATGGAGTGACAGCCCTAACTTCTTGGGGCTGAATGGCACTAAATTCTGCTCAGTCATAGCTGGGGCCTTTACTAAGTTCTTCAGCAATCAATATGCATCAGACATTGCTCCTTTACGGAAATTGCAATCAACTGGAAAAATGTTAAACACGAAAAATGACAGGTAGAAAAGAGGCATATTTTCATCGCCTAAAATCTTGCACAAGAGCGAATTCTTTTTTTAAAAATTGGGCTTCTTAAGCATTGGCAAACCCTAATGTACAAATCTGTGCATCGTTATTATAGAGGTACCTCTTCCAAGGGGAAAGCATTCTCTTTGTTGTGCTTTACTTTTTCTCCCAAGCAGCACACACTATAATCACATCCTTCAACCTTTCACAGATGAAACCGGGAATATGCATATAAAACTGCTATTCTTATACTGAGCATCATTGTGTAAACCCCATAATAACTCCTTGCTGAGGGCTATGCTTCACAAAGCGGTCATCATTTACTCCTCCAGAGCTTCTCCTGCAGCACTTTAAAAACAAAAAATTGTATTTGTTTTTTACATATATATTAGAAATAAGATGGCCATTCTATAGCATTATTGAAATGTTCACACACCCCCTAGCATTTCCTAGGATTCAGCTCATGTCCTGTTCGCCAGTTGCAAACAGAAAGCCAAGTTTTCACCTGACTGTTTGTTGACCCATTTGTGGCTGTTACAGCCCGTTGCTCCACTGTATTTCTTCTTTTAATTTTATTATCAACGTTATAGAAGAGATATAACCATACATGGGGATATAAAAGAGCAATCAAGACTGTTTCATACAATAACAAAAATACTCCTTAGTAGTGCATTACAGCACCATTGGCTTTTTGCGCATGTGCATTTTCATGCAGCCTGATTATTACCTTTGCCCCCAGGTGCGCTGCTGCTGATCGTGGCAGGCAATTATTTACATTGACAGTTAAATCCATCACAAGTCTTATAAATAAGTTATAAATAAATGCTGCGCTTTAAAAAAAAATCCTACCAATCTGCATTCATCCAAGTAGTCAGCAACGTTAATGGCTGTCAATCTGTTTGGACTGGTAGAGTATCCATGTGTGCAAAATTCTGGAAAAAAACCCTGAAGTAAGCTAGTTCAGTATTCAAGTTACACAGTACTGAACAAAACAGATTCAGTGATCGGTCCATATCTGATCATCACAGTCAAATGTGCTACGTTCCAACCAATGCTCCCTCTAAGCTGTAGAGTCTTGTGGGCAAAAATTCTACTTTGTGAGCGACTGGCATTAAAGTTGTGAGCAAGCAATTTGGCTACTGCATAAATGAGTTTGCTCTGGAGCCATCCTTCCTGAGCTAAGACAAAAATGTGTGAACTGGAGGCTAAAAAACTGTGAGCTAGCTCACACTAACTCAGCTTAGAGGGAACACTGGTTGCAAAATGCTTGCTGTGAAACTGAAAGCATTCTGACAATGTTATCAACTGATCAGAATTCACCTCCATAGCTAGAGAGTGCTCCATCACAGGCTGTGCAGCTTGGTGGCCCAAACAGATGCATTTATACACAGGTGCACTAGAATCAAGATGCATCCACCACCTCCCTAATTAGAGATTTATCAGTTAGAGGCGGGGGGGGGGCTGAGCTTTGAAGAATGAAGCCCCCTAGCAATGCACACTAAAAAATTTAACAACTCATTCCTGAAAGACAAAACATAAGGGCTAAATAGAGAGCACAGATAAGTACGAGAAGATAGGGACAGTAGGAACACATGTTTCATTGATGCCAGATATCAGATATGTTTCCTGAATCTTAAAACTGACCATTCCCCTTTAGATTCTTTCAGTATTTAGATTCTTTCAGTATTGTCCCAATAACTGTGGAAATCGTGTGGAACACATGTGTGATCTGGCTGGAACCTAATGAACTGCTGAGGACTGCAAGCGTTCATACCTTTAGAGACATCTTCAAGTGCAGAAAGAAATACAGGAGCATGCAACGTCATCCCATGTGCTCTGGCCATAGGATTGTCATTTCAGGTTTGGGAAATTCCTGGAGATTTGGGGCAGAGCCTGGGGATGGTGGAATTTGGGGATGTGATGACAGAGACTGCCTTCCAACACTGCCATTTTGTCCAGGGGGATTGGTCCCCATAGTCTGAATATCAATTATAACCCCAGGAGAACTCTAGGTCCCACCTGGAGGTTGGCAGCCCAATCTGGCAGGCAGTATTTGGATTGGTCAGACCTAGTATAAGTACCAGGAACCTGGCCTGGTCAAGAGAGCCCTACTTTTGTTCAGGATCTAGCTTTAAATTTGGCGCACTCTTAACAAATACATCACTCTGAACACAGACAATTCGCGTATTAAAAAGCAGAATTCAGCCTAGCTTTCTTCACAGAATGGCTTTTTTCTATATGCAGGAGATTTTATCCATGGGGAAGGAGTCAAATATGCATCCTTCCTTCCAGCCTGTGGCTTGAAATGATAACAGTTCAGGGAAAGTATGCCTATTTCATTCTCTAATTGTAGAATGAAGCCTTGAGTACCCCATATTCTTCACTCAGCTACTACTGAAATTCTAGTCAGTTGTGAGCCTTTAAAACATTTTTGCAGGTGCAATCTTTTCAGGAGGCCAAAGATACTTCAGCAAAAATAAAGCAGGGAGTGTAACGTGCTGCTCTTTTCATAGGAAGGTAACAAGTCGGTATCAAAACACAACCTCTTAGTTTAAGCTTTAATTCTCTCACCGCCCCCAAATGCCACCATTTCATGATGAACCTTAATAAAATCTCAGCAAATAAATAGTTCCTTGCAAGCTGCAGTCCCGGGTCAAGATATTTTTATCGTGGAATGCTTCGGGCCCTGTGAAGATTTGAATGCGTTCTCCATTGCCTCCTTGGCACACGGACAGAATCAACAATTCCATTCTCGAGAAAGTATCTGGGTTTCTTTAACCAAAGTCGAACTCGGCAGTGGCAAAGCTCTTCCAAGGCCTGGCTTTGGCTCCCTTTGCAGAACGAGGAACGTTAATTCCACTGAGGCCGGTTGCCAAATTGCCACTGACTTCAAAGGGGGCCTCCATTTCACCTTCTGATGTAGAACGTTAAGGTCTCCTCTTCCCTCTAAAGCCTGCAGCTGTTTCATCCAGCCAGAGAGAGCTGCCGCTGTGAAAGGTCCCCATCATGTCATCAGCCACATCAACCCTCCTCCAAAGCCTCCAATGACGAGCAGCTGACCCCCCCCCCAGAACAAATCCTGCCCCCTGAGCTCCTCCTGCACTAATCCAGTCCCACTAGTTCCTCTTCTTTGCCTTCTCTTAACAAAAACAGCTGTTCCCGACAGCAGATAGGTGAGGGGACAGAAAGGGCAAGGTGTCTTTTCTTCGGCTCCCCTCTCTTTTTAGCTGTGTTAGCAGAGCTGGGGAAATAAACCAGTTCTACACATGCAGAGTTGCATTCAGTACACTTTACTGCAACAACAGGATGGGAAGACGTGTAATTATCTGTAAGCCTTTCAGTGGCAGAGAGACCTCCAGGATATATCTAAAGTAACGTTTTACTACTTCTCGCTTCGAGGGGAAGAGAGAAGGGAAAAAGAGAGAAGGATTCAATAAGCTCTGAACAAGAGAAACTATAGTTTAGAATGGGCTAAACACATCCTGGGTCGGTATTTACATTGATGAAACTGCTCACATGGCTGTTACTTCTCGAACGCGCTGAAGCTGAGAGCTATCCTGGAACCTTCCTGCACAAATGTTAGCTCTCCCTCGTGCAGTGACTCACGAGGCTCCAATGACATGGAGGGACAGCAGACCTGTTTGTTAAATCTGCCTCATCCTGTATAAAGCAGAGTGGTTTCTGATTTTTTTTAAAGCAAAAAGGTGCCAGATGGATATAATGTGCTGAACCATTTCCCTACCCATCACTGAGCCAGTTTGGTGTAGTGGTTAAGAGTGGCAGACTCTAATCTGGAGAACTGGATTTGATTCCCCACTCCTCCACTTGCAGCCAGCTGGGTGACTTTGGGTCAGTCACAGTTCTCTCAGAGCTGTTCTCTCAGAGCTCTCTCAGCCCCACCTACCTCACAGGGTGTCTGTTGTGGGGAGAGAAAGGGAAGGAGAATGTAAGCCACTCTGAGACTCTGAGTGAAGGGCGGGGTATATACCCAACTGTCCTCCTCCTCCTCCTCCTCCTTCTCTCCCATTATCTTCCCTGCTTCAGTTTGGTGTGAGAGCCAGTTTGGTGTAGTGGTTAAGTGCACAGACTCTAATCTGGGAAAACCGGGTTTGATTCCCCCACTCCTCCACTTGCAGGTGCTGGATGACCTTGGGCAAGCCATAGTTCTGTCAGAGCTGTTCTCTCAAGGACTGTTCTGGAAAGAGCTCTCTCAGCCCCACCTACCTCACGGAATGTCTGTTATGGGGAGGGGAAGGGAAAAGAGTTTGTAAGCCGCTCTGAGACTCGGAGTGAAGGGTGAGATATAAATCCAATCTCCTCCTCCTCCTCTTTCTTCTCTCACTGACTATTTCCTTCCTATAGAACTCACTTTGGGTACTGGAACTTAGCTGAGGAGAAAAATGCTTGAGTGACAGACTATAGGGAGGTACTGTATGTCTTGGGATGGGAAAAAGATGCAGTACATATCCATGCACTCCAGTTGACAGCTCAGTATTCTAAACCTGTGTGATCAGACAAAATATTCTTCAGGTCTCTTGGTAACTGGTGGCTCTCAAGTGAGCAGTTCTGATCATGCAGTCCCAACTCCCAGTTGGGAGGCGCTCACGCAGAGGCACCACTTATTAACTGGTGCCAAATGTAGGTGCTAGAGATATGACTGCCATCATTTGCATGAATGCATTGTACAGCCAACTGTACAAGTTGCAGAAGTTGTGTATGGATCACACATGGAAATGTGGGTTCATACAAAATGGGGGGGAGGCAGCATTCAGTCACTACTCAGAAGCAGCCCCACTCACTCTTTGGGTGGTCAGAGAAAGGTGCCCTGGCCACTGGCCAGTATGAACCAGTTCTCTGAGTCCTGAATTCCCAGAAACAGGAAATGGTCCTCACTTTCAAGCCCTGTGAGGCAGCTTCCATAAGTATCTGGTCAGCTACTTCTTCAACAAAGCCTTTGGTCTGATCCGGCAAGGTAATTCTTATATTCTTTATGATCATGTTATTTTGAATCATCAATGGAAGCAGCAGCTGGCCAATAAAGAAAATTTATCAGTCAACCACCAGAAATAACTGAATGAGCTTTTTGCAGAATGTGTGTTTCGCTTTGGTGCACAGAAAATGTGTTCTATTAGTAGATCTCTTTTCTTAATAGGTTATTCAACTGAAAAGTGCTCCCCTGAAAGCAGCCATTATGAAACAGAAACATTTCCTATTATCATATTACTGTGAGTTCACCATATAATTCCCTAACTGCTGCCTAGAAAACCTACCTTTGCTCATGTAGCTGTTAAAGTCTAGCAACCATGAATGTGCAGAATGGTTACAGAGAAATCACTGAGTTATCTGTGCATTTCCTTTTTTAATATTTCTGGACACAAGTAACTTTTAAAGTAAACTTCAGGCAGCAAGCCTAACCACAGTTACTGGGAAGAAAATCCTACTGATGAGGCATGCATAAAAGACCTTTGGATCTGAAATTCCCAAACAGGAGGCTGGGGGAGCTCCCACAGATTGCAGGAGTTTATAAGTAGGGTTGTGGTCAGACAACAGGCTTGATGCGGTCTGGCCGTGCCTCTTATTGCACTGGTTTCAATTACAGGAAGGTTTGATTAGACATCACGCCCTGAACTGGCTGCACCATGCACTCGCTCTGTGGTTGATCGTTCAGATTACTGATGTGTGTCAACCATGGAGCACGCTGTCTGGGTGGCTTTTTTAAAAAAATTGGGTGCTCATGCACATATGCACAACCCAAGGAAACAAAAAATGAGGGCTGAGATGGAATTGAATGTTCACACTTCCCAACTGGCTTGAGTTCGCAACAGGGAAATGAAAGCGCTAACATCCGTAAAGATTGGACTTTCCCCAATGTCTAGTAACTCCGCTTCGAAGTCAGGGCAGAAGGGGCTGCCAACAACTGGGGAATGGGAGAGAGATGTTGCTGTTTGATCGAACGCTTTGAATCTGGCAGGGAACAGCAACTACATCGGATCAAACTGTTCATCTGACTGCAGCCTAAGTGGGAGAATTTGGAGAAAATGCTAGGAAGCAATTTGGAGTTGCTTTAGAGGTAAGCTTAGATGCCCATTTGACAGAGGTAAAGCAGCTTGGAGGAAGTTTCTGGGGAGAGGAGACTTGCAGAGGGAGGTCTAAGCACCCCCTTAGCTCCCAACCATTCTCCTCTGCAAAACGCTCCCTCTTGAAATTACATAGCTGCAGTATATGGTGTAGTTTGCTCTTGAATATCATTCCCCAGATAAGAAAATGCAATACTACCCTGCAAAGGAATGTAGCCAAAGTGGTAATAACTGGGGTGTGGCAATGCTAATTAGGTGTACTAAGCTTCTGTGGATCACATGTGTAAACCAGCTGTTTCACAAAAGCATAAACAGATTCACCCAGAGTTAAAGCAGTCATGCAACTAATGGAAGAAAAGTCACACCCAGGAGTATATCTTGTGCTTTGAAAAGTAGTCAGTAAGAATATGGATACAGTAAAATCAAACGACATTCATAAAGACTTCTGAAAGGTCTTTGGCACATTTCCTTTAAAAGGTCACATTATTTCCCATGGCTCTAAAAAGCCATGTATGGACAGTGGGAGCTGAAGGCAGAAAAAATACAAAGAAAAAGACTTAGCAAAAAATACACTGTTACAACATCTCCATTCTAGGGGTCCCCAGCAACTTTCCAAGATAGGAAACGGTACTTCTGGCAGGCTGCTCGGTAGATATTAGGCAACCAGGTCTCAATGGAAACCCACATGATGGTGGTTGAAGTGTAGTGGGTTAGACGCATGAATGAAACCTCGAGACGGATGTAGTGATCAACATGGTTTACTGGTACACAACAAAAAAGTATCAAACAACGGCCGGCTGGCCAACTATATACAAACCAGGGGACACACCCCTGGGTCCCATTGGCGGGTTTGAATCTCCCGCCGAGGTCCCGTTGGTCCCCCAGTGGAGAGACTCCGGATTCAAGCTCAGGAGTGTGCGCTGGCCTCTGGTGGCGGTCAGCGGACACAACAGTGATGGAGGTGGTGTTGGCCTTGAGTGGAACGTTAAGGTAGAAACCAGAGAGTTCTTATATTCCGCTCTCTCTCAGAAGGCCCCTTGTACAAGATCTGGGTCTCAAACTATCTCACTGCAACCCATCTTACTTCCCCACTATCCTATGCAGCTCTGCTTTCAGTTCTTAGCACCTATCGCCTCCAAAAGTCTAAGCTTAACCCCCACTTTCCAATTTTGTAATGATGAAGACTTTAATCTTTGGTTGCCCATTAGGCTCCTCCCCTTGGCCTACCCGCCCTTCCCTATTCAGTCCCCGTCATTTACCTGCCCATTCCTTTTTAAGTGACTCCGACCTTGCCATTTCCTGGAGCTTTCCTCTTTTTTCCTGCTTGCTCTCTTATCCCTCCCGCTATTCCCTAGACTACCCCCAAGTAAGGCAGGCCTAGTTACTACATCACCACATAGAGTTGCCAAGTCCCTCTCAGCCACCAGCGAGGACGGGACGGGAGGCTAGGGTTGTCAGATCAAGACTGGGAAATTCTTGGAGATCTGGGGATGGAGCCCGGGGAGGACAGGGACCTCAGTGGAGTACAATGCTACGGAGTCCACCCTCTAAAGCAGCCATTTTCTCCAGGACAACCGATCTCTGTAGTCTGCAGATGAGCTGTAATTCCAGGGGATCCCCAGGTCCCACTTGGAGGCTGGCATCGCTAACATCAGGGATCAGTATTAGGTCCAGTGCTACTTAACTGTTTCATCAATGATCTAGAGCAGTGGTTCTCAACCTTCCTAATGCTGCGACCCTTTAATACAGTTCCTCATGTTGTGGTGACCCCCAACCATAAAATTATTTTCGTTGCTATCATAAAACCATCGAAAATTTGTGTTTTCCGATGGTCTTAGGCGACCCCTGTGAAAGGGTCGTTCGACCCCCAAAGGGGTCGCAACCCACAGGTTGAGAACCACTAATCTAGAGTTTGGATGAGCAGTGAGGTGGCCAGAATTGCAGATGACACCAAATTATTCAACACTGTGAAGTACTATAAAAGTATCTGCAACTGGCCCCACGTTATATCCGGTCAGGGAAGAAAGGTTGGCACTCCAACCATTAAAGTCTCTCAGAAGAGGAAGAAAAACCCAGATGGAACATTTAAAAGTATATCTGAGGCAGGCTTGATGGTGGGGTCCTAGGAACCACAGTCTTAATCCAGCACCACTGGGAAGGGAATATTGTCAGACAATATTGGGAGTGTCTTTTTAGTTCTGGTTTATAAATGGGAGAGTAGTCTCCGCATAATCGAGGGACTAAATGCTAAGAGATCCCTATGGTTAGACTTTGCCTGCTGCCATTAAACCACTACTGATATGAGTACAAGACTCTTGGTTAGAAATGTATACAAAAGCCCCATCTGTAGTTTTATGTCACGACGCAGTTTTCCGTCAGTTTCCTGCCATACATTTCATTTCCTCACAATCTTCCTGCCTCTTGCTATCAGCTGAATGTCATTTCATTATACTAGGTTGACAGGGAGATGCACAAAAGTGACAAAAAACAACCGGCCACAGCAGAAAAGAAAAGCAGAGACATTCTGGATTTGCAGACATTTTGGATTTGACATCTCAGAAATCTGTCATCGGGGGGGGGGAAGGGGGGGTCAGTTCCTTCCATCCCCATCATCAGTCCCCTGCCCTCTCAATTTCCTTGGAACCCCTTCATTGTTATGATTATTCAGGAATAGATGAGATGTACACTAAATGCACAAACAAATTTAGCCTTACGTGAACTTTGCAGAAGCAAGGAAGCTGCTGTGGCTTGCCCTCATGGAATTATTTTTGAAACATGAATATGCAGTTTTAAATGCCATTTTGCGAAATCTTCCCGTTCTTAGTGGTGGTGACAGTAAGTCATTCTGACTAGACATGGTGCAGTGGTGCCTCTTAGTAAGATCAGACGGTGATTAATAGGGTGTGCTGCTGAGAGACGCTCAAAAACGGTTTCCACATATACCACAAACATGGAAATCCCAATGACATTGATAAAACTTTTGCAATCAACACGAACCGCTTTTAAATTTATTTCAAAGGCCATCGCAGTGTAATCCTAAACAGGTCTACTCAAAACCCTACTCAGGTTTATCAGTGGGGCTTACTCCCAAGAAAATGTTGGCTATATCTATTCTCCTTTTTCTAAAAAATGGAACTAAAGGTTTGTCTGCAGTTTGGCTGACGCTATAGATGTCTGGAAGTGCTGGACAATTATGCCATGCATTCCGTTAACAAGGTGCTGAGTGGCAAAATCTAGGGCATACCGACTCTGGGGCTTTTCTGCCCCCGTCTGTTTCCCCGCTGTTCTTCTGGAGCCATTCATCAGCCTCTGCATTGCATCGCACTTTCACTTTCTGTGTGTGTGTCGGGTCTTTTTGGAGTTTCTGCGTACTTTTATGGTGACTTCAGAGTCAGTATGGTGTTGCCCCAGGGGATCCAAAAGTGCTTTTGTGGCAGACTTAAAGACTGATTCGCTTGCGAGTCGGAGGTAATGCTAAGGAATCATCTTACCTCAGACTGTATTGTGTAGTGGGGTAGCCGCATGGAAGAACTGCTGAGGCACACACGATACCCTGCATGCTTAACTGGTACACAACAAAGACAAACGGCCAGCTGGCCAACTATATACACACCTGGGGACACACCCCTAGGTCCCGTTGGTGGGTTCAAATCTCCTGCCACGGTCCCATTGGTCCCTCAGTGGGGGACCATTGTTCTTCCAGAGTCAAGCTCTGGGGTATTCGCTGGCCCCTGGTGGCGGTCAGCGGACACAACAGACTGTGTGACGCTGCCCATGTCACTGGGTGTTTCCATCCCTTTTCCCACCCCTTCTTTCTTTTGTCATGTCTGCCCCAGGTTTGATTTCTCCCACACTGCTCCCTCTTTGCACACTGGACCCTAGGGAGGGATCTCTCCCCCCGGGCAAAACTGCAGGGCTCTTTTTGTAGCAGGAACTCCTTTGCATATTAGGCCACACCCCCTAATGTAGCCAATCCTCCAAGAGCTTACAGAGCTTTTCTTACAGGAACTACTGTAAGCTCTTGGAGGATTGGCTACATTAGGGGTGTGTCACTTACTATGCAAATGAGTACCTGCTGCAATCTGCACACAACTTGGAGGGTAGCCTGGGGAGGTCCTCTGGGAGTTTGACACTTCTAGCTTGTGGGGTGTTGTTGTTTTTTGGACACACTCCCCCCTCCTCCCCCCTTTGCATATTGGACCCTAGGGAGGGATATTTTCCCCCTTCCCCAAAGCCAATCTGCACACAATTTGGAGGGCAGGTAGAGGGCCCGCACAGGGAGGTCCTCTGTGAGTTTGATGCTTCTAGGGGGATGTATTAAAAGGAATGACAGGATTGCCCGTGGGAAACCATGGGAGTGGCTTGAAGGCCTATTTGTCTGTTTGTTTTAAATTAAAACATTAGAGAGGCCACCCCTCCTGACAGACCAGCCAGCCAGCCACTGAGCTTGCATCCCTCTATGGGTCATGCATGCCTGGAGTAGCCCAGCAGAAGCTAGTCAAAGGGAGTGGGAGAGCGGGGAGGAGAGGAGAGGAGAGGAGAGAAAGGGGAGGGTGCCGTGTGCCCCATCCCTTGCTCACGCACTTGTCCGAGTCGGTGGCAATTGGACACCCCCTCCACAGGTCACAAGTGACAATCACAATTTAGCAAAAAATGCGGGTTTTAGTTGTAGATGCAGAATGCATAATGGAAAGTAAACTGGAGAAAACAGAATAGTCAACTGGGCATGGACACAAAATGCAAATTTAACCTTAAAGGCTCAACTGCTGGGATTCTTCGGAGTAAGTTACAGTGTGCTGTTAGTGCATAAAGGTTTTATAAGGAATGTTTGTTGGTCTGGCTTCCCCCAAAGAACTCTGGGAACTAGAGTTTTGTGATGGTAATGGGGACATCTGTGCTCAAGATTGCTGGCTACTTCGCATGCATGCTATTCCTAGGCTTTTTGAGAGAATTAAACAGGGTTGAAAGTGGTTTAGGTCTATGTAATGTAAGAAACAATTTTGTGGTCATAGGAAAACTGATGAATCTTTAAGAGACAGCTTTGTTTCTTCCTACTTATGTACAGTTGCCATATTCGAGTTCCTCATATTGGGGAAACATATTATTAAAACTGTTTGCTCATTATGCAAATCGAGAACATTAATTTTCGTATCTACCAGATGCTTTGCATCTCTGCCAGTTAATGCCACAACAAAGTTGGGGAAGGATTATGGATAACACCTCTAGCTGACCTTTTGTTCATGCCACAGTTTGCTCAGGTTCTCTCCTGACCCAACAGCCCAGCTAGTCAGGAAGAGAGAACGTTGCAGCAAGGCACTGTGTCCTTGGGGGTCTCTGGTTTTGCTGCTCCATCGGTGTGTGTTGCTCTGCACCTGCTCAATTAATCTGCAAGTAGAAGCTCCTGTACAGGGATTAGTTGTTTTTCTCTCAACTCTTGAACCTTTGACAGTTAAATGCTGAGACACAGACACAAACACTGTGGCATTTAGTAGAAATGACTGATGTAAGATTTGGGCTGCTGTTCTGTGTACCCACCCCACCTATTAATTTCAGTGGCTTTTCATGGGTTTTCATGACATTTGCTGTCAATGGTGAAGAGGGCTGCAGGCTTAAAGTCTGATCCTAACTTAAACTCAAAGGCAAATCCTATCCATTTCATTGCACAGTATTGCATGCATCAACCCTAGCTGTCACAGATGCCTTGCCAACAGCAGGCAACACTGATGCTCCAGCCCTGGCCCAAATCTGCAGAATCGGGATATGCTTTGTATTGGCATGCCCAATCAAAGCTTGTGCTGAAGATCAGTATATGAAAGCTCAGCAGGAAACAAGAATGATGCACTTCTTGAGAGCGTTTTGCAACTGGGTACATATACCATATACAACTAGAAGGAACAGTCATGCCATTTAGGCATCTTAGTCAGGAGTCAGGACCTCAAAAGGTTTTGTGAACATTCAGAAGTTTTACAGACTTCTGGACAGAAAAAAACAAAACTTTGACACTGGGCTTTTAAAAAAGAAATCACAAACCAATCACACTTATCTAGATTTTGAGACAGACCAAATTCTCTCCACAGTTTCCAAAGACCTGAAAGACAGAGCTCATGTTGTCCTCCATCCACAAGGCCACACCACCCCATTTGGCCCTTTAGACTTGCTTAAGACACCCTCTAAAGTAATTTTTGGAGCTGCGGTGGCTCAAGTGGTTAAGACGTTGAACTGCAGGCTGTGGAAGGTCAGTAGTTCAGCAGTTCGAGACCCGAGTTGCCGCATGACGGAGTGAGCTCCCGTCTCTAGTTCCAGCTCCTGCCAACCTAGCAGTTTGAAAGCAAGACATTGCAAGTAGATAAATAGGTACCGCTTCGGTGGGAAGGTAACAGCATTCCATGCACCTTGGCGTCTAGTCATGCCGGCCACATGACCACGGAAACATCTTCGGACAGCGCTGGCTCTTCGGCTTTGAAACGGAGATGAGCACCGCAACCCTAGAGTCGGATTCGACTGGCTTTCGAGCAAGGGAACCTTTACCTTTAAAGTAATTTTTAGCTTTGAAATATAAAGATCACTTTGTTTTTGTGCTGCTCTTCTCAGCCTTTACATATAGAATTTGGTGACTGATAACCACTGCCCTTTTATGTTTTAAAAGCCAGAGACCCCATTTGTATTCCATGTTGTTTTCTGGAATAATTTGGAAATTTACAAGACAGCAAGAGATACTTTCCCTTAATTGTATTTACTTTTAGAAACCAGTTGAAGCCTAAGAACCCAAGAACAGACAGGGCTGCCCATTGTTGCTGCAGGCCCTTCTGTTAACAGGGAAACAAAGCATTCCCCTGGGCTTGCATCCCTGTCAATCAGAGCTGTGACTTCCTTCAGCAGCAAAGGGAAGGCAAATGGGCTCCCCCCCCCCCCCTTGCATAACAGTCTTCACATTTTCTCTTCTGTCTTTGGGTCTACAAGACCTAGAGAGACTAGGGTTTTGTTTTTTTTAATGAAATTTGGGAATCCAGCTAATGAGCTAAATGGGTGCCAGCTTGCATGCCAGCTACTGGGTAAAGCCCAGCCAACCTGGCAACCTTAATGTACTCACTGATCTTTTTTAAGTAAGAAAGAATGAAATGTAAGATTTAGCTAATATGGAATGAGTCATAATCTGACAAAAATACTGGCCTGCCTTAAAGGGCTGTCGGTCTGCGTTAAAGTGCTAGTGTGGTGGTACAGTGGTTAGAAGTGTCAGCCTAGAATCTGGGAGATCCAGGTTCGAATCCTCACCCTGCCATAGAAGCTTGCTGGGTGACCTTGGGCCAGCTGCACACTTTCAGCCTAACCAACCATGAAGAAAAAACAGAGGTGAAGGATAATACAAGCCAGTTTGTATCCCCATTAGGGAGAAATGTGGGTATACATTAGAATAGATTAATTGCAAGCATTACAAGAAGACGATGTATATGAACACTAAAAGTCCTATAGTTTCAGAGGGTAGTTGGGTTGGACTGCAGCAGAAGAGCTAAATTTTAGTCCAGTTGCATCTTAGAGATTGACAACATGTTCAATATATAGGCTTTCAAGAAGCAAAGCTCCCTTCATTAGATAAAAGGCCTATATGCATTCGTACGATAATAACAGATATAGGGCTGCGGTCACATGGAGCATTAGCCACGCTACAGAAACGAAAGATAGGCGGATTTTCCGGGCGCGATCGCACTGCAACATCTGGGAAGCATAGAGCTCCCGTGGCGAACCCGAGGCTTCCCGCCGAAGATGTGGAGTTAAAACTAGTACCTCTGAGGTACTAGTTTCTGGAAACCGCGGGGCAAGGGCTGGCGTCTGATCGCGTTTCCGGGGGTGGCATCCGGCGCCCGCCCATGTCCCTTCGCAAACAGGTTTTTTCCCCCTGAAGTCTCCACAAGATGCGCACAAGCACCCAACGGGCGCATACGCACAAAGAGGAAAGCGAAAGTGCCGTTTCGGCTTTTTAAAAAAATGACCCCGTTTGTCACGGCAGCGGCGCCTAGCCATTGCTGGTGTGATCGCGCCATACCGTTTCTTTGCTGCGCTGCAGGATCATCGTGTGATCGCCACCCTCGTTTACCCGCCGGCGCAGAGGGAAGGACCACTGCCGGACGCGTCTGATCGCATAATTGCGGATCAAACTGTGCCGGGGCAATTAGCCACGCCTCCCCCCCCCCCGCGCGCGCGCACGATATCCGGCCCGTGTGACCGGGGCCTAGTATTATTATCACGTGCTCAACAAAGACAAGTGATTTCGTAGAATGTAAGAATTTACGAATTGCCTTGTTGAGTCTGGCTGAGTTTAACGTGCCACCGGGCCTGTGTTTTATTTTGCTACAACCAACTAATACAGCCACCCCTTTGCTGTCCCGACAGAGCGTCCCATTTTTTGTGTCTCTAGCCTCTGCTAAATGCAGAGCTCCTACCTGTGAACACCAGAGGTTCCAATTTTAGCTACTCTTTTATCATAACTGTTCTGTTCCTGAAGATGAGCAATTGCTAAACCGTAACTATTGACCATATACAGGCCTGTGTGCTGGCAGACAGTTAGCAGACCTTCCTCATTATCCAGGCTGCTGTCTTACTGATTCTTTTAGTTTGAAGAATGAGGTCTGGTAGAGAGGCTGGGGAAACAGACCTTCAAAAACGCGTCTTACTGTTTTCTTCTTGATCTCAACTCCGCATTATGTATGTCACTGGTGGAGGGGGAAAGGCAATGGTTTCTGTTTATTTTTAAATTATTTTTATTTATTGACTTCATTCATACATTATCTTTCTCCCCAGTGGGGACCCAAAAGCAGCTTCCATTGATCTCCTCTATTTTATCTATAATTTAATCTGTTACAGATGTTATGTTATTATGCATGGAATCACATGATAGTGTTTCAGACATTATATGCAGATGTTTTGGAGATAAATGAATATGCAATTTTGCTATGGGCTGAGAAGCATTCTGAAAAGATTATAATGATCAGTGGCTGGTCCTCAGAGGACACAAAAGGCAGGACTGAAATGCCTGTGAAGACATCCCATAACTCTAAAATCCTAAGGCATTATTCGTATCATTGAGGCCAAATCAATCTCGGATGAAACTGAGTGGGAATGGCTTGGTTGTCAATAGCTAGATTCTAGTGTGTCTAGTAGCGTGTGAGAGACCAATAAAGTTTCCAAGGGATGAGCTTTTGTTTGTTTTGTATTTTTTCATATGTGTGCGTGTGTGGGCGTCTGGAAGTCATGGCAACCTCTGGTGACTGACCCCTACTGGGGGCCTGGAGGATATTCAGAGAGGTGGCTGAATAAAGCCTGCCCCTGCCTCCTGACTGCTGGTATTCCAAGGAGGTCTCCCATCCACGTACTTGCCAGAATTTACTCCGCTTAGCTTCTGAGATCTGATGAGACTGTGACCAATTTCCCACAAGCGCTGCTCCACACTCGCTCTTCCCTTTTGCCCCGATGGTATGTGTCAATTTCACACAAGCTGCTGCGTGGCCACATTTTGCCCCGCAGCTTGGCTTGATTTTCCCCACACGGGGGAAATCGCACAAAGCTGCGGGGCAAAATGCAGCCGCGCAGCAGCTTGTGTGAAATTGACACATACCATCAGGGCAAAAGGGAAGAGCGAGCGTGGAGCAGCGCTTGTGGGAAATCAGCCTGGGCTATCCAGGGCAGGGCAGGGGATTGTCAGGTTCCCCGTCAAATCACTCTCCACACACACCTTTTCAGTGACAGGTTTTATTAGAAGATATGAGATGTTCAGGTTTGAACTCTTTGTCAGAACTGGGGTGCCAAGGCAGGAAAGGTGCAGATAGTTACAATCCCACATTCTATTTGTACATGTCAGCTTTACTACAAAGACCATGAGAAATATACGGTCTATAACTAGCCAAACACAGACTCTTCTCCAAGGACACTTCCCGTGTGAAAAGTGCCTCTTGGGGCGGCATGGAAGATTTACTGAAGCTGGCCTCCCTACTCCTACAGGCACTCACTCCCCCCCTCAAGAATGTGATGGCAGAGGAGGGTAAGTGAGAAGAACACAGCCATAAGACGGGGTGGGGAGGGGGAAGGAAAAGGTAACCGCAATCATCATGTCAGGAATACAACAGGTAAAGGTAAAGGTTCCCTTGCTTGAAAGCCAGTCGAATCCGACTTTAAGGATGCGGTGCTCAGCTCCATTTCCAAGCTGAAGAGCCAGCGCTGTCCGAAGACATTTCCGTGGTCATGTGGCCGGCATGACTAGACGCCAAGGCGCATGGAACGCTGTTACCTTCCCACCAAAGCGGTACCTATTTATCTACTTGCAATGTCTTGCTTTCCAACTGCTAGGTTGGCAGGAGCTGGGACCAGAGACAGGAGCTCACTCTGTCTTGCGGCACTCAGGTCTCGAACTGCTGAACTACCGACCTTCCACAGCCTGCAGTTCAGCGTCTCAACCACTTGAGCCACTGCAGCGGCATACAGCAGGTACAGCTGGTCAAAAGCCAGAGCCTGACAGGGATGACCTTTTGAGAGTCGAAGCTTCTTGGCCAGACACCAAAGGGAGCCTTGTCTCAAAAGCTCAGACTCCAACCATCTTCTTGGTCTCTGAAGGTGCTCCTGGACTCAAGTGCAGCAGTTCTACTGCAGACCAACGCGGCTACCCTCTGAAACGGTCTCGGATGTCCATGACTCACAGAGACAGGTTTTGTGGTGATTGTTTTAAAATGCTGAACCTCTAGTCAGGTGATTTTATTAAAATATCCACTTTTTAAATGTAAATGCATTCAAAAGATGCTTTAGCTGTCAGCTGCCATGTAGAAGCCATGGACTGTGTAGTCCTCAGCAGACTTACACCTGTGGCAGAGCCAGTTTGGTGTAGTGGTTAAGTGCGTGGACTCTAATCTGGGAGAACCGGGTTTGATTCCCCACTCCTCCACTTGCACCTGCTGATGTGACCGTGGGTCAGTCACAAGCTCTGGCACAGCTGTCCTTGAAAAAGAGCAGTTTGTGTCAGAGTTCTCTCAGCCCCACCCTGTTGTGGGGAGGGGAATGGAAAGGAGTTTGTAAGCCGCTCTGAGACTCCCAAGTGAAGGGCGGGGTATAAATCCAATCTCTTCTCTTCTTCTTCAACAGGTGTAACTCCGCTTATGAACTCCGTTCACGTGGTAGCAAGCATTGTGTAGTGACATTCTTTTCACTCTGTGATCCATGTTCCTTTTGTTCCATTTTGAAGTGGTTTGAGATCTCCTGATCTGCATGATGAATTGCCGCACACCAATGGCTCATCATGTGATGCCTGTTTAAAGATCTTCCATGTGGCAGCCCGGAAGCATCCTCTAGCCTTTGTGCTGCTAAAGTGAAGTAGCAGGCTTGAAAAGTATGTTTTTTGCAGGCTAGGCATACACCAGCACATTTATGCATTACATACTTCGAGGCCAGATTACCTCTCATCGTTCCCCATGTATCTGATATGATATATCATATGATAAATTCCAGAATATGATAAATAGTGCTTTCATCCCTTGTTTGTTATCTGTAAAGCGGTCACCCTCCTCCCAGCTACTGGTATCTTGAAGTGTTTCCTGGTACCCACTTGTTCCCCCCCCCCACAACATATCTCCTCCGTAAAGCAAAAGGCCAATCCTGCCATCCTCCACTTCACTGGAGTAGGAGATGCTCCAAAAGATCTCAGTAGGCATCATCCAAATAAGTAGGGGACACCCATTTGGAAGCAGCAGCTGCAGTCATAGGAGGTTGCTAGGCTTGTAACATTCCAATATTTTGAGAGTGCCCTTTCTGTGGTAGCCATTTTGTGACTGGTCCCACCTCCCGTGACAGGTAGTCTTACTCAAAATTCCAAAGGAGCCCACAGGCTTAACAAGTTTAGGGACCCCTGCACAAAGACAAATCTGGCACTCACACACACACTGTGCCCTCTTCAGCCCTCTCCCCCCCAGGCGGCCTGTGGACATTAAAATCTCATATCTGCCATCTTGGAAAGTGTATGGTTTTATTTGCTGATATGCTGTCGGTATTTTAACGTTGGTTTTAATTTGTATTATTTATTGTATTTGCGCTGTTGTAAGCCGCCGTGAGCCCTGCATGCAGGGAAAGGCGGCCTAATAAATCTTAATTAATTAATTAATTAATTAATAATAGAGCATTTACAGGAGAACCAAGAATGTCCATACCTTGCAAAGTATCAGGCATCAATCACATTAATGTTCCAGTGTTTTACCCACAACTAAACATATGGTTTCAGTTACTCAAGTGTAGGTTTTCAGCCTTATGTCCATGAATTATAAGGTCCTGAGTCACAAAGATCTGCATTCCAGAGGTCATTCGTATTCATTCATCATAACAATGGGTGCTATAATAGATGTTCATTAACATGAATATATTGGTAATAATAACAACTGTTCAGGCAACCAGACAGGCTTTCCTCAGCTCCATTTAAATTATTCATCCTTATGGCGCACAGATTTTAGAGGATTTATGTTTCCGAATATAACAGGATGGAATCTGTTCTTAGCATCTGGAGTCCAAAGAAAAATTGCCTTTAAAAATATCCCTGATCTGGTGCAGGAGAATAATCAAACTTCATGAAGTGAAGGTACAATTTATATAACACGGAAAGATTATAACCAAAATCTTGTATTCTTCACTATAATGTATTTTTGTCTGAATGTCCTCTTGTGTTTATATATATTTGGATTCTCTGTCTCCTTCAATGAGAAACATAGATTATTTTTGGAACCAAAGTCCAAAACAAAATTATTCCAGATTCAACATTAAAGCTAAAAGTATACAGTTTTTGTAAATCAGAACCATGTAAAGTTGATCGTTGGGTTTCAAGGATAGTCTTTTGACACCTAGAAAGGACTCACAGAGTTTCTTGTTATACATATACGCACATTACCCCATAGTAACATGTCATACTTAACTACTGAAATGAAACACTAATGTATACATTTGGATGTGTTAATCTCTGCCTAGATGTGCTGATACAGTATACGGCATCTATGTGTCATAGCTTATTGTTTAATTAAGTTACCCACAGATGAGAGGAAATTGCTTTATTTAACAGCAGCATTTTTCATCCAGCAGGGGTAAATTTTCAAAGTGAGTTTCAGAAAGGCCTCCTGCAAATGTACAACCCTGCAAGCATCAATCACTCCCCACCACTGTTTTTACCCGTTATCACAAGTACACACTGTTATTGTCTGCATTTTTAGTACTGCTGTTTTTATGTGCATATATGAACCACAGAGCAAACTGTGCGCATCCAGACTGAAGGTCCAGAGTGGAAATCCCTCAACACACAGTCTTAGCGGTGTCTTTGAGGGGGAGCTGTTCTAAAACACACACACACACACACACACACACACACACCCAGGGGGTTTTTTTGTAGAAAAAGCCCAGCAGGAACTCATTACCATAATAGGCCACACCCAACAGCAGAAACACATTAGCATATTCGGCCACACCCCTGACAGCACATCTCATTAGCATATTAGGCCACACCCACATGTTACCAAAAGTGTGGTCATCCAACCACACCCTCCTTTTGCTTCTTCTTCTGCTTACTTTGTTGTCAAAACCCTGGGCTTTTTTTGGAGCAGGAACGTCTTTGCATGTTAGGCCACACACCCCTAATGTAGCCAATCCTAATGAGTGTCTGCTGTTAGGTGTGGCCTATTATGCTAATGAGTTCCTGCTGGGCGTGGCCAACTCAGGAGCCAGCCGGAACTCCGTTCCTGTGCGTTCCTGCCCAAAAATAGCCCTGCACACACCGTTTCAAAAGGTGGACCATGTCTCCTTCCGGGGAAAGACTGCATGTAGTCCTGCTTGTGTTAATTACCACAGTTTATTTAAAGTAGTGCGAGACTCCACACATAGATTTTGTGTCAGCTGAGTGGATAATTTAGGATTAGCATTCATTCCCAAAGCCTCTACGAGCTGGTGCACAAATGTTTAAGTCCATGTGACACACACACACCCCCGGTGGACTTTGTACAGGCATGTTCTGGGAGCTACCTATTGGGAAGTCAGTTCCCAGGCACTCACGGGTCCAACTGGGATCAGGACCATCCATGGTGCACTAGTAGTGATGTCAGCTTTCCTCCCCGTTCCATTTTCCTGACCTGAAATGGTCACAGGGAATTACTAATTGCCCACTGGGAAAACTCACATGTACTGATGGTAGGACCTCTGCCCCTGACTCTCATTTCCTGCTGCTGCTTTGGCAGCCTGTGGGAGAAAATAAAGTTTTTAAAATTGCCATCAGCTGACAGCACTATTGCACTTCTGGGGAAAACCTGTAAGCTACTTCAGTCTGCTTTAGGAATCACCAGAAACTCTGTTGTTTATAGCAAACTGATGTTACGTCCCCCCCAGAAGTGCCATAACGATGTCAGTCGATGGCAATTTTAAAAATTTCCGATTGGGGAAATGGCAGGGTGGAGGGTGGCTAAAGCTCATTCTCCTTGTGCACCCTGCTTCCAGTTGGAACCACAAGCATGGATCTGATCCACAGTCCTCATGAATGCCCACAATGTGGAACTTTGTAATGTGAGTCATTCCTCATTTGTTAGAAGACAGGCAATGCTTATCAGGAAATACGAATGCATAGTAAGTTACAAAAGGTCAGGGGTCTTGTTGTAGAAAAAGAGCTGCCAGAGCTCATTAGCATAACTCATTAGCATAACTTATTTGCATATGCCACGCCCCCTGACATCACCGGAAGTGACAGAAGGCCACACCCCCTGACATCACCGGAAGTGTGTCAGAAGGCCCGGCTACTTACCCTCCTGCTTCATCCTCATTCCCAAACGGAATGAGGATCGAAGCAGAGGGCGGGGTAAAGAAGGGGGCGGGGCTTCACCACGTGACCACCCCGCCCCCTAGAGGTTCTCTTCCGGAGCTCCGTACCTGAGAGCTCCCCCCCGACTAGAGCCCTGCAAAAGGTTAATGAAAACTAATGACATACATTAGGGATGAACTTATGAACACCTGAAGCTGCCACACTGAGTCAGATCTTTGGTCTGTCAAGGTCAGTATTGTCTGCTCTGAGTGGCAGCCGCTCTGCAAGGTCCTGGGCAGAGGTTCTCAAAATAACTTACTACCTGGTCCTTTTAACAGGGGATGCCAGGGACTGAACCTGGGACCTTCTACGTGCAAAGCAGATGCTCTAACACTGAACCACACCCATCAATAATGATTATTGAAACAAGGATCTGTGAACCTCATGGTGGGTGAGGAGCAGAATTATTCAGTGCTCTTGAGTCTACTGTGAACTACAAGCTGACTGAGCAACATATAGTCCAGCGTTACCACTGGTATGGCTGCCACACTTTAAACCCATGACAACTCACAGAGTTTGTATTGAGTCTCCATCTGACCAGTCAGTTTCTTCTTTGTACTGATAATTTATGATGATTGGATGATGTTTTCCTTGTAAACTGCCTGGAGCAAGACATTGGAGAGGCGGTACAGAAGAATACTGAAATAATAAAATAATCCATGACAGGAAGAGGACCCACTACAGACAATGCTTGGTGTGACATGGAACTAGATCATTCACAACTGGCAACCACATCACTTAGGAAACACTTGCATTGCTCTGTTCTTTGCCTACACAAATGAGACCACCAAATACATACGGTTACGATAATTCTGCGCAGTTCCATGAGCAAGCCAGATGTCATGTTGTGGCAGCTCAGTGAATGCAAAACAGAGGCATCTAAATTGCTGAATCCTTCAACAAGGGCCTCTTACCCCATCCCAGCTAAGGGTATCTACTAGGGATGCCAACTCTCTGTTGGGAAGGTCCTGGAGATCTGCAGGTACCTGGGGAGTGGTTTGGGGAAGGGAGCGACTTTACTCTGGCCTTCCAGGGAACAGTCAGGGTTGATTTCTTTTAGGATTGACTGATTTGATCTCCTTGCAGTCCAAGGGACTCTCAAGAGTCTTCTCCAGCACCCTAGTTCAAAAGACTCTATTCTTCGGTGCTTGGCCTTCCTTATAGTCCAACTCTCATGTATGGCTGCGAGAGTTGGACTATAAGGAAGGCCAAGCGCCGAAGAATAGATTCTTTTGCTGGAGAAGACTCTTGAGAGTCCCTTGGATTGCAAGGAGATCAAATCAGTCAATCCTAAAGGAAATCAACCCTGACTGTTCCCTGGATGGCCAGATAATGAAACTGAAGCTCAAATACTTTGGCCACCAAATGAGAAGGGAGCACTCACTGGAGAAGACCCTGATGCTGGGAAAGATTGAAGGTCAAAGAAGACGGGGCCGGCAAAGGATGAGATGGTTAGACAGTGTCATAGATGCAACGAACATGAAATTGAGCAAACTTCAGAGGATGGCGGAAGACCGGAAGGCCTGGCGTGATCTGGTCCATGGGGTCGCGAAGAGTAGGACTCGACTGTCCGACTGAACAAGAAAAAATACCATAAAGTCCACCCTCCAGAGTAGCTATTTTCTCCAGGTGAACTGATTTCTATAGTCTGGAGATCAATTGTAATTCCAGGAGATCTCTAGGCCCCAACTGGAAGTTGGCAATGACAAGCCTAGTATCCTCACATTTAAAAGTCTCAAGGAAATGGGGGGGGGGGACATGCTATTCTGGAGAGGTACTGCCTTTGTGCCACCAACATCCTGCTCCAGTGGCTAGCTGGGGGGGGGGGAAGAGCCCAGACTGTTTTATAAAAAAACAGCCTGTTCAGCCCCTGATGGTGAAGCAGGCTTCTTCCCACACTGCTCTCTAATGAGCCCCTTTGGCTTATGAAAGAAGCAACCCTGACAGGCTCCAGATGGTGCTGTCTTTGTCAGAGGCCCTCCTCAGACTACAGCCAAACCTCGCTCTGCCTGCAGTCAAAGGCAGCCCTGCTTGTCATCGAAAGAAACAAAATCAAGACCTTAGAGGGTTCCTAATAATATCAGAGGACTCTGGAGAATCGACAGAGTAAGTGGTAAGGAAACTGAAACACCCCAAAAACTGCTTTGGCGACAGGGGAACCTGCTGTGATTCAGCTAATGGAAACAGATCTATAACCAAGGGATTGATTGCCACAGTAGTTTGCTACGCCTCAGGAGGAGTGATCTTTAGGCACCATTCAGTGTATGTGTCTGCCCTGTGTTCTGTGAGATGAAAACGTTCAATGTTGCCCATGCTGAAAAGTGGACTGTTTTGAAGAGGATTCCATGGCCTTGCTTTGATGACAGGATGTGAAAGGATGGATGAATGCACCGTATTTCAAGGTACATTGGGATGGCTTGGTCACCACCTCTGTCACTCTGTATGGGAACCATTCTTATTCGATAGCCAGCAGCATCAGCTTCATGGCAATGACATCCTTGGCTCTTGATAGCAGAACTGGCAAATATTTATTTACTTAGACGGTTTTATCCCAGATAATGAAACTGAAGTTCAAATACTTTGGCCACCAAATGAGAAGGGAGCACTCACTGGAGAAGACCCTGATGCTGGGAAAGATTGAAGGTCAAAGAAGACGGGGACGGCAAAGGATGAGATGGCTGGACAGTGTCATGGATGCAACGAGCATGAAATTGAGCAAACTTCAGAGGACAGCGGAAGACAGGAAGGCCTGGTCCATGGGGTCGCGAAGAGTCGGACTCGACTGTTCGACTGAACAACAAAAATCCTACTCTTCTCTCCAATGAGGAGCCAAGGCAGCTTGCAATCCCTTTCTCCCCCTCCTCCATTTTATCTTCACAAGTACAACTCTGGAATGAGAGACTGGCCAAGGTTACCCAACAAGCCTTCATAGAGTGGGGATTTCATAGAATCATAGAGTTGGAAGGGACCTCCACGGTCATCTAATTCAACCCCCTGCACAATGCAGGAAATTCACAAATACATCCCCCCCACACCCCCAGTGACATGCCCAGAAGATGACCCAAAAAAAACCCCTCCAGGATCTCTAGCCAAACTGGCCTGGAGAACAATTGTTTCCTGACCCCAAAGTGGCGATCAGAATTTCCCTGGGCGTGTAGGAAAGGGCCACTAGAAATGAGCACTGATGCAACCATTCCTGCCCTCCCTCTCATGATCTGCGTAAGTTCACTGAATCAGCATCGCTGAGCTGAACCTGAGTTTCCGAGATCCTAGCCTGACATTCTGACACTGTTGAGATTGACAAAACATTCAGCAGTGGAGGCAAAAGAAAAGAGCAAAAGCATGAGGAGAGGAGGAAATAGGAGCAAATATTGAGCAATATGACTAGGATCAAACTAAACATGATGCATGAAATCCATAATCAGAGTATCTTGTGATTTTCTTTTTTGATCAAAGCAGTTGTGGGGGTGGGAGAAGCAGCACTTTCCATTTCATTTTACGAAATTGAATAGTTCCACCGGAAGCTGTTATTTGCCCTGCACGGGGCACTTTTCACCTCACTGGAGGCTGCATGTAGGGCTGCCTAGTCCCCCCGGGGGGCAGATTTCCCCGCCTCTTTGGAGGCCTGATTTCCACCGCCACGGAATCGGGGCCCGGGGGGAAACCCACCCCGGCGTGCTGGGGGCGGGGCCACAGCCATCTGAGGGGAAAACATCTGAGGCGCAACAGACGCCATCTGGGAGCCCTCCGCCGCGGGGCGAAAACGACTTGGCAACCCTAGCTGCATGTGTAATGACGAGGCTCACAAGTGCAAGTGTAATGTATAGTTAGACAATGGGCACTTTGAGAGTGAGAAAGAGAAACTTGCAATGCCATCCTAAGAACACTTCCAGTGGAGTAAACCCCATTGAACAGACCTCAGTAGGATTCTGAGTAGACTTGCTTAGGATTGTAAGCCGCTCTGAGACTCCAAGTGAAGGGTGGGGTATAAATCTAATCTCTTCTTCTTCTTCTTCTTCTCTCTAAAACTATCTTAGTGCCTTTTTTTTCTTCCTCCAGTATACCATCCTTGTTCAAACTGTAAGATTTATTCTATATATATTCTAGATTATTATGGGGGCAAATGTGCAAATTTATTCGGTGAGCCATGATAGAATTTGTGGCATAAAACAGCATAAGAAAGATGTTTTAATTAGAAAAACATGAATTGCTATCCATGCAATCCAGATTATTTACGAATCAAAAAGGACAGGAAACTTTAAAAACTGCATATTACTTCATTTATACCCCACCTTTCCCCGCAATGGTGGTTCAAAGATGCTGACCTCGTTCTCCTCTCCATTTTATTCTCACAGTGACCCTGTGAGGTAAAACAAATTCTGAGACCAACAGGGCTGCCCACCTGGACCTGTGAGGTAAGTTAGGCTGAGGGTCCAAGGTCACCTAAGCAAGCTTTCATGGTGGGGAGGAAATCTGAACCGTGGTCTCCCAGATTCTAGTCTGACATTCTAACCAATATGTCACTCTTCCCCATGAAAAACCAAAACAGGCAGCCACACGGTGTGCCTCCAGTATGGAGAAATGGGACTGACAGAAGCAGATGGTCTGATTCCAGCCATGCAACCGATAGCCATAACAGAGAAATATGCTACCATGCAGCAGACATATGCAAAGAAACCATTCCCAGTTTAAGAACAAGACTCAGGTATAGCACTACAGACGGGGACAGAAATCTGAATGACAACCCAAAGCTTTGCCATTAGCCCGGAGCATAGTATTGAATAATTGAAAGATGAATAATTACATTAAAAGAGGATTATATCCTGCAGGCAAACAGAAGAATGCTTCTGGCCGGCATGGGCGTAATGGCACCTTTTTATTTTCTGCTGAACTCAGCAGCATGGGATTAAGGATAACTTTGTGGGAAAGACCTTGGGCTACCTCCTTCCCTCCTTCCCCCATTCTTAGTCCACAAAGCATTTTTAAATAAAAAAAGAACACAGGCTTGAGGTCAAGGATGACACGGTTAGTAATCATCTGCATTCTCTCGTTCATGCATAACGTTTGTTGACGGGACTGTGCAATGAGGAAGAGAATTTCATTGGTGCCACTCAACACGCTCTAATCGTAATGAGAGAAACTGTATTTCTTGATGTTGCCCAGCTATAGAGCAGTTTTAAAAGATGGCATATGTCACTGAGCCCGTTGAAACTGCCATTATTCTGTGATCAATACACCAAGACTCATGTTAGATTTACTATTCTGCTCAGTGCTATTGTTTTTTTAAACTTCAAATTTCCAAAAAGCCCAAAAGTAGGGTATACTGTTTAGTCAAACACACCTGGTTCTGGAGCATGTTGCAAAGTCAGCGTAATGAATGCAAGCAGAAAAGTTGTATTCAGTAATGTCTGGTGAATGACAGGCTGTACTCAGGCTATGACTTGTGATGTGAGAATGGAAGTGTTGAAGGTATACAAAAAATGCCCCTCTTTTAATCTGTGAAATGTTGGATGGGAACACTGAACTGTAAATGTTATCAACAATCTCGATCTAGGATTCTATAGTACTAAATATTCAGCTCCCACAATTAAGCACATGACGGAGTGAGCTCCCATCTCTAGTTCCAGCTCCTGCCAACCTAGCAGTTCGAAAGCAAGAAATTGCAAGTAGATAAATAGGTACCACTTCGGTGGGAAGGTAATAGTGTTCCGTGCACCTTGGTGTTTAGTCATGCCAGCCACATAACCATGGAAACGTCTTCAGACAGCGCTGGCTCTTCGGCTTTGAAACGGAGATGAGCACCGCAACCCTAGAGTCGGACACGACTGGCTTTCGAGCAAGGGAACCTTTACCTTTTATTCTGCATTTGCAGTGATCATGCAGACTCAAAGATCTTTGGGACAGGGAAAGATCTTAATAAGTTATCTTTTCTCCTTAATGTCTAGAAGGACCTGTTGTACCAAAAATGTTATCAACAAACATTTGTTTAGCTAACTTAAAAAATATATCTTCCATTTAGGAGAACTTTCCAAACTTCCACTGAATGTTTTAAGTGTTTCCTGACTACTTAGTGCCTGCACTTAAAAAAAAATCCTGATAGTTAACATCCGTGTTCCCACACCGTGTGTCTTGGCAGAATTGGGCAGAGCTTTTGGCAACACCAGTAGAGGGAGGGAAGCTACAAACTGCCAAGACAGTGTTCACGTTACTCCCAGGCCCCTCAATGCTTCAGCCTATTTCTGAAATTATCCTTGCAGCATCTGTGAAGGACCTTAAACTGTAAAACCAAAGTAACAACAAAATCCCACATCACTGTCATCATTGCTACCTTCCAAAAATAAAGAAATAAAACAAGACACCTCCCCTGCACACACAAATTAATAACCTGGAAGGGACAGTTACATCCTGGACCACCACTAAGGTGGGGAAGGGGGGCGCAACAAGAAACATCTCTAGCAAGATCTTCATGCCTCCTTAGGGGGACCCACCTCACACTTGGAGAGCTCTGGCTTTAAACCAATGATCCTCACAATTTTTCACCTTCTATCCTCACAAACTGCTTTGAAACTCGCTGTGGCAAACAGATTTGAACCAACAACACCTTTATAACACTACAGCTTGCAGCCTGATGACTTAGGCCCTGTTCACACTAAGGGTTTTGGGCTGGGAGTGGGACGGATCGGGGGCGGAGCAAACGGGCGCGATCCCACGGCAACATCTGGGAAGCGTTGCCTGCCCATCCCCGATCCGTCCCTCCCGCCCGAAAACCCGCACTAAAAAGAACCACCTACCTAGGTGGTTCTTCGGTGTAGAGCGTCCTTGCGCCGGCGCATCCTGGCCCCTGGCCGAACTGCGCATGCTCGAGCATGCGCAGTTCGGCAGCCTCCCCCCCCCGACTCTTCCTCCCCGGCATCTGATCGTGCCGGGGAGCAACGGCGCACGGTGCACGGGATCCGTGGGATCCCGCCCGCGCGTCTCTATTTTGGTGTGGCTCTATTTAGCCGCGCTTTGACGGGTGTTTTCCCTGCCATGTGGCAGGGGCCTTAGTTTACCTGTGATGGTGGAGAAACTCTTGCTGCCCAGATAAATGATAACAGCTGTCAGAAGGTGGTTTAATCTGAAAGCAGCTTTCAGCAATGTCTGGGGATCATAATCTCACTTAAAATTGCCAAATTCTTGCTTGCAAGGTAAAAAATCTCTCACACAATATAGGTTCTTTCATGTACAGACAGAACAATCTTCAATCATTCTATACTCTGTTCTCCCTCCAAAAAGGCTTTTCAGATTTCCACATATGCCCTCCGCTCTCTATGTGCTTTCATTTTATCTGGGACTTTCTCATGCTTTTAGTCAGTTTGGTGTAGTGGTTAAGTGCGCGGACTCCAATCTGGGAGAACCGGGTTTGATTCCCCACTCCTCCACTTGCACCTGACTGGATGACCTTGGGCAAGCCGTAGTTCTGATAAGAGCTGTTCTTGAAAAAGAGCAGTTTCTGTCGGAGTTCTCTCAGCCCCGCCTACCTCACAGGGTGTCTGTTGTGGGGAGGAGAAGGGGAAGGAGTTTGTAAGTCGCTCTAAGACACCTTTGGGTAGTGAAGGGGGGGGTATAAATTCAATCTCTTCTTCTTCTTCTTCCTTCCAACTTCAACTACCTGTTCTTGTACTGTACCATAACTCCTGGGATTAGTCCAGGTTTGCCAACAAACCCAGGCAAAAATCCCACTGGGATGCCTCCCGTTACCAAGAACACAACCCAAATATAGGTAATCAAATCACATTAATTCCCCAGATTCATGGACCACCAGAGTGACCAGGGGTCCAGGAATTTTGTTCCTGTACTTCCCCCTCCCACAGTCCTGGTTGACTCCCATTTCTTGAAATCATACTTGATCTGCTCTTCTTTGCAATCCAAATTACTCTGAAACATAGGGCATCAGTTGCAAAAGATGGTCACTTTTCTGCTTGCTTACTACTGGTAGAGAGAATTTGGGAAAGTGGAGAAAAACACATGCGAAAATTTTAGGCCCCTGCCACACGGCAGGGGAAAAGCCGCGCCAAAGTTGAACCGCCGCGGCGGGATCCCATGGATCCCTTGGCCGCGGCGCCTTTTCTCCCCGGCGTCTGATTGGGGAGCCAGCCAAACTGCGCATGTCGGAGCATGCGCAGTTCGGCTAGGAGCCAGGGATGTGCCGGCGCAAGGACACACCGACGATCAGACTCCCGGCTTGCGGCGCACCTTTGAGATGAATCACCTCGGTAGGTGGTTCCAACTTGATGCGGGGTATCGCGCGGAAGGGCCAGTTCGGGGACGGAAGCACTACGCTTCCCAGATGTTGTGGTGTGATCGCGGCCGTTTGCGCCGCCCCCGAACCGTCCCGCTCCCGGCCCAAATCCCTCGTGTGAATGGGACCTTACATAACTATTAATGATACAGCTGGCCTGCCCTCCTCTCTTCATCAGATCATCTTGCAAACGCATTCAAAGCAATTCTCATACAGGCACATTCCCATGTCTTTGTACTGCTTGGATTTGCATTGTTTAGGGGTGAATTTATACTGTACCCTGTCTCAAACCAGAAACACACACTGATACTGGTTTTGCAAAGGCGTGCTTGCTGCTGTGATTTAATCGGTTAATAATGGCATCCATTAAATACATTTATTTTATCTTCTAAGTACTTTATCACTAGTCTAAAGTCTACTCTCCTTTCCAGACACATAACTAAATGCAATAAACGGAATTTGAATAAGGTGGCAGAAAACTGATATTTTTTTGTTTAAGGATCACAGGTGACCAAAGTTACTTGAACCACAACATCTGTTTCAGGTGGCAAAGTACCAGACCAATTATATTATTTCCTTTTGAAAGACTGCAATATTGAGCCATCGTAGAAAAACACTACAACTTGCCAAGGCCTTGGAACAACTCACTGGCAGAACCTGAATTAGAACTGATGAGTTCCTAGTTTTCCATTTTGCGCTCAGATCAGAATGCCTTTTGGTGCTGTACCTTCTATTTTAACAGTTTCTTAGGGAAAGTTCTTCCATCTTTGCTAGTAGCTGATGGCTCAAAACCTGAAACTGCAAGTCTAAGAGAGTCCCAACATATCCCAAGGAGCCTATATCATCAGAGCAAGCACAATATATTTTGTTTCTCAGTTTAATTTTTCTTCCTTCACTATCATGTTGCATGCAACCATAAGTGGGGGTAGAGAACTGTGTTTCTGCCTTAAGAATTTCTTTAATTCCAGATCCTTTTCTTTGTTCCAAAGACATGAATGAAATGAAGGGAAGGGACATTCCCAGGGGTCATTTCCTGCAGGAGTGCACAGGAGCGGAGCTCCGGCAGTAAAGAGCCCATGGGGCGGGCAGATGCAACAAGCCCCACCCCCTGCTCCCAGCAGCCCTCAGTCAGAGCAAGAAGCAGCCAGGTAAGTTGCAGAGCTCCGCCTGCCCCCCCCCCGGTCCAAAACAGTCCAGTGGCACCTTTAAGACCAAGTTTTATTCAGGTACAAGCTCTCCCTCCTTTGTGAGGGCAGATCTGCACATCCCCCCCACCGCAATAGCTAGCAATCCAAAACAGTCCAGTGGAGCCTGAGCCGTGGGTGTTGCCTTCTGACACACTTCCGGTGATGTCAGGGGGTGTGGCACATGCAAATAAGTTATGCTAATGAGTTATGCTAATGAGCTCCTGCACCTCTTTTTCTACAAAATGACCCCTGGACATTCCCAACATATGGAAGTAAATATTCATATGGAACAAGGGATAGGGACTGCAGTAAGAAAATGAGGAGCGGGGTCCGGGGAGTGGATACATGCCTCCACACGAGACTTTGATATCCTAAGGATCTGAATGGTGTCTGGGTTCTCCTTAGAGGATTTTCCCAACTCACTTGGATTTCCCGGAATACTGTGGCCCCTGGCTGCACTGCCTATTGTGCTGAGCTGGTGCTGAGGATGTGTATTGATGTTACTGTGAACAGCTTCAACCCTCCAAACTTACCCTTCGAGTCATAATTGGTACAGATCAGGGGGTAAATATCTCAGTGAGAACCAGTTTGGTGTAGTAGTTAAGAGCGGCGGACTCTAATCTGGAGAACCAGGTTTGATTCCCCGCTCCTCCACATGCAGCTGCTGGGTGACCTTGGATCAGCCACAGTTCTCGCAGAGCTGTCCTCTCAAGAGCCGTTCTCTCAGAGCTCTCTCAGCCCCACCTACCTCACAGGGTGTCCATTGTGGGGGGAGGAAGGGAAGGAGATTGTAAGGGCAAGGTATACATCCAACTCTCCTCCTCCTCCAAGACCAAAAGCCCTGGCAAACTTTTTAAAAGGGGCAAACAACCTTTGTAGACGTCCACTTCCCTGATACCATCTGCTAGGATTCAGAAGCCTTTGCTGCTGTTAGGCAAGCTCCATTCATTTGAACTGGGCTCCTGCCGGAGAGGTTCCTTCCCGGTAGATTAGTCCGCTCATCTGTAATAGCCTGCCTTCTGTCAATGAAAGATAATGCATTTAAGCCATGATCTAAAGCCACTGAAGTCGGTGGACGCCTTTCAGTGGGCTTTAGTTTAGGCCCCTGGGATGGCATTTATCAGAGGCGAGATTTATCATATGGATCAGAGTAGTGTTTTGGCCTGAGACTCAGAGGCTGTGCTCGGAGCAGCTACCAAAAACAATACGATCTGTATGCTATTGATCCTTCGTTAAGAACGGGAAAGCTGTTAGAGTACCTTGCATAACCTACTTAACATTGTCCATGGAATCCTACAAGGGTTACCTCTGTGCAGAAGCATACTAGGGTTGCTTTTTGTTTTTTTTAAAAGAAAGCCTTACTAAACAAACGCTTACCGTTGCATTAAAATTGATCCTGTTCTCAAATTAATTTCTGCTGTTCCTAGTGAAAAAGTGTCTAAGTGGCTGACGAATTTGACAGACGATTTTCATTTGGGCCTCTGGACATGCTGCCTCAGCAGATCTCAGAGTCAAGCCACACATCTGTCACTCCCTCCCGTCAAGCTCTGGGATATTTAATTATATTAAAAACCTCATTTATCCCGATCTGCTATATCTCTATTCTCTTGTATATTGGACAGAATTTAAAGAATGTCTAGGAATATACACTCATTCATTTTAAAAAAAAATATGGAAGGAATCGGGACTATGTAGAATAGTCAATTTTGTGTATATTTTCTTAGTATGCTTTGAACTGTTTCTGATTTTGAGGTTTTCCAAAGGATGTTTGGGTAGGATTAGGAAACCAGAGTACCACTCCAAAAAGGTGGAGAAAAACGAGGACATACTTATTAAACGTAGACAGACAATATAGTCAGGATGACTGATAATATTACCAAGAGACTGGAACCAGGAATAATGCGGGACAGTGAAGTCCTGTCTTGATGCTCCAAATATCCCTTGATAAAAGTTCTTGTGGTTCCTTATAACTACTGCATGCTCTGTGGCAGCCAGTTTCCGACTGGTGTTTGTTCCAATCAGGGCCTCTCAGAGGTCAAGGGACCTGGGCCACTTTCATTTTTTGATGCTCCCAATATATTAAAAAAATGAAGAAATGCCAACGTTTGTATGATGAATGTCTTCTTTTTTCAATCCTGTCAGGGTATCTCCGTGACTGCATGTATAACCTCATTTGCAGATAACACAAAAGTTTAAATTTGAGTCCCTCCATAAATGTGAGGGCCAAGCCAAATGACCCTCCTGGCTCCTGCCTGTGATATCTAGGGTTGCCTGCTCTGCATGGGGGAAATACCTTTGGGTTACCAGCCCCCCCCCCAAAGTCTGGGTGGGAGTTTCCCCACTTTTGCGGGCTCCTCCACACCTGCAAATGCCTACAACGTGACATGACATCACCCAAAAGTGATGTCATAATGCTACCGTCGCACAGTGACACTCTAGTTTTTGGGCAAAACTCTATGGTAAATTTGGGCTCAAACCATAGAGTTTTGCCCAAAAACTAGAGCATTGCTGTGTGGTGTTGGCGGCATGATTATGTCATTTCCGGGTGACATCTTTGCACTGTGCGCACAAACTGCATGTGGCAGAAGATCTCGGCAAGGCCTGAAGATCCCCCTGCCAGGAAGAAGTCAGGATCTGGCAACCCTAAAATACCTGGAGATTTGGGGGGTAGAATCTGGGGAGGGCCGGGTATAGGGAGGGGAGAGACCTCAGCAGGGTACAATGCCACAGAGTCCACCCTCCAAAGTAGCCATTTTCTCCAGGGGAACTGATCTCTGTCATCTGGATATCAGTTGTAATAGCAGGAGATCTTCAAGCCCCACCTAGAGGCGGGCAACCCTAGTGATAGGCTCAGGTTCCAGAAAGCACACAAAGTGTGAAGGGGAAGAGCAGGGCAAGATGAAGACATGAGGAGGCCCTGAGCGATGTCAAATAAATAAATAAACTTGTGTCAGCTATGCTGCCATGGGGTTCATTCTGTGTCTTGTTACTTGCTATTGCATTCCTATCCCTGCTGTTATGCCTTTGCTGAAACGCTTATCTCTACAGATGTGCAGGAGGAGGTTGTGTTGTCTGCAGAGCTCCTACGTACCGTGAGAGACTCCGAGTTCTCAGCTTTAGCCACCTAACGGTTGCCTGACTTATCCCGCGCGCGGGAGGGTGCCTAATTGGCCAATGCCATGGGGGGGGGGTGCATACGAATACCCTATATCCTATTATGCTCTACTGGCTGGGGCCATTCTTAACAGTGCCTGTGTTACTGCATCTATAGCTTTGTAATAAAACTATAACCGTTCCTGAATGCGTGTACTTCGTTGTTAGCAGTGGGTTCTGACAACTTGCCTCTTTGATTACTTTGGGGAAAACTTAAATAAATATATTTTTAAAAAATGAGTCGTGGAGAAAAACTTGCTGAGCACGTGAGCCATCTACTGCTGAAGGGCATTCACCACAACTAGCTGCTTATCAGCTGTATGGCTGGGGGGGGGGGGGGGAAAAGTGCTCCAGTGGTGCTAAGCAGCATTCGGCTGAACTATGGCTGTGACGCGGCATGGCATGAGGGGATGTCGATGGGCCTCAGCAGCACCTCTCAAAACAATTTTGTGCAGGGATTTTTTAAAAGCCTTGCACAGTGTCTGTGACCAACCTACCTGAAGGATGCTCCTCAATCAATAGGATTGGGAAATACTTGGAGATCCTGGGGAGGGTGTGGTTTGCAGAGGGGAGGGACTTCAATGGGGTATAATGTTATAGAGTCCACCTTCTAAAATGGCCATTTTCTCCAGGGGAACAGATCTCTGTCGCCCGGAGATCAGTTGCAATAACAGATCTCCAGCCACCACCTGGAGATTGGCAACCCTAACAATGAAAATGCCCATCATGTGAAACAACAACAACAACAAGTAGATTACTGCAACTCTTGCAAAGGACACAAAAGGAGCATGCTGCCACCCCTTCTTGGGAGTTGAGTTCTATAACAGACAACGCTACAGTTAGCATGCTACAGAAAACGTGTTTATTTAAAATATATGTCCACCTTTCTTTTTCAAAAAAGTTTAAGAGATCCCATAGGATTACCAAAAATGGTAATTGTGTATTTTCAGGCCTCTCATAATCTATGTAGTTTACTTTCCTTGTGCATAAATCAAGCTGTCAGGAGGATATGCATCAGGGAACCACAGCGAAACAGAGCAATCCAGAGTGTTTCCCCCTAAACACAGCAGAACACCAACATGCCCTGGCTACTGCATGAAATGGGAAGTGTCTCTGTGGGCCAAATGAAAAATGAAAACAAGAGAACTATGAATTAATTCCCCACTAATTGGGCAGCCCTGTTTAGATCATGGATTAAGGGATTGACTCTTTACTTCATGTGCTGTTTTCTTTATTCAAATCAAATCCCCTTGCAATATGCAGACGTCTACTTCCTGTTTCATTACAGTTCTAGGGTATCAGAAACTGGAGCACTTCCAGACCAGGTTTTATTATTGGCTTGGAGTAAACTGGCAGGTCAGTTGCTGTGAAGGACTCTGGTAGGCCTTATGTTCCTTTCATTGTTCCTTCCGAATGAATAGGGTCGCCAGCCTCCAGGTGCTTGCTGGAGATCTCTTGTGATTACAACTGATCTGAAGGTGACAGAGATCAGTTCACCTGGAGAAAAGGGCCACTTTGGAAGGTGACCTCTATGGCAGTATACCTCATTAAAGTCCCTCCCCTCATCTCCTCAGGCTCCACCCCAGAAATCTCCATGTATTTCTCAACCCAGAGCTGGCAACCCCATGACTGAAGCTATGCTCTGTTACCTAACAAGACCCTCATCGTATTCCTGTGTGACTGGGGCATCTTGCACCCCCTCAAGGGTTGTTAGTCCCACATGGGGAAAGAAACAGGTATGGCATCCGTTTCCCCCCCACAAGGCAAATAGTTGCTGTAGTGGTGCAATAAAGATAATGAAAATGGCACAGGGGCAAAGTCTTAAGCAGCCTCCAGGCATACGAAGTCGACAGCTGCATTAAAAAAAAAAACACAGTAGAAGGTCCAGTCATGGATCTCCTGACATCACATCCAGTTTGGTCCGACAGACACCAAAGATACACTTTTTTGTCACTGTACAGGCCAGAATCTCTCTCTTTTTAAAGGTAAAATTTTGAAGATACTGCACTCTGTACTAAGAACCAAATTCTGTCCTTGTGAAGTAATGCTCCCACCCATATTTTAAGTTTCTAATGGGAATGTTAAAGTATGGGTGCGTTCAGATGGGGCATTTATGCCAGTATAGATGCGGGTTGGAATCGGTGTACTTAAAGGTGATCACACGGCGAACATCTGCCTTCTGTCCCTAACCGTTGCAAACAGCCTTAAACCGTTGTATTCTGCTACTTGGTCCCCAAGTGGTGGTATCCTGAGTGCACCAGTTCCAGCCGCATTATCCCCGTCTGATCGCTCTCCGCCGGTGTCTAGCCACTTCCACTGGGAAGCCCGAGGCTTCCGCTTTTTGGCCGCCATTTTTTTAGCCTCCTCGATGTGCGCTTGGGCGAAGCTTTGCCTCTGCGTTTGTTAAACAAAAAGATACTTAGTTTTAGGCTGCGGACGAGTCCGGGACCTCACGGAGGCCCTTTTCACTGTAAAAGTTTAAAGGGATGTTTTTGCTTCAGGGCACACTTTTCGGGACAGGGTGTTCTGTGCCTGCGCGAAGATCTCAACTCTGTGGATGGCTGTCTATGCGCATGTGCAAAATGTAAAAAAAAAAATTGATGTAAAAAATGTAAAAAAAATCTCGATGTGCTGTGCAGTCAGGAGGGGAGTGTGATCGCGTTTCTACTGGAGCAGTTTATGCCAGCTGAAACGGCGTGTCTGAACGCACCTATGGGTGGTATATTATTTGTTTTAAACAGTCTCCCTAAAACAATATTGTTAATATTTGTATACACCAAAGCTCACTAGAAGTTCATCCAGAACAAGAAGGAAATCTAGAAAATGTGGTAGGGAACCTGAACACCTTTGTATAAACATGAAATAAAACTTTTAGTTATTGTGAATGAAATTAAATGTAGTTGAACTGAAGAATAACCAATATACAGCAGCAATAGCCTACCAATTATTAATCGGCAAGCTGATCTTATGATCCTTTCGAAAAGTCAAATGAGCTTTGATTCAGGTAGTTCTGTGCAGATATTTAAACTGTGCATGTTAACATGTCGATGAAGTGGTGGGACCGCACATGCTGACCCTGCCCTTGACCTACTTGCATTGGTCAAAACTTATGCAAAGGGGCCTACTCATGGCCCCTGAATGTGTATTCGTTCCAGTTTTGCAGGATACAGATAAAGCATTCAGCGCCAACAGGGCATGTGCATAGCCACCATGCACAAGTGACTGTCAAAGGCTTGGCTCCTATGTGTTTTTTTGTTTGTGCAGCACCCTTTTGCCACTGCAGAGGCATTTGTTTACTGTGGAGCACATTTCTCCAGTGACAGGCACTTCTGCTCATATGAGAACAGTGTCTTTTAAACGAGCCCCAGATGCCTAGCACTAGAGGTCTGTAGCAGAGGACCACCTTTGCGACAGACAAGGAGTGGTTGAGGCAGAAAGAAGGCATAGGATCCAAGCCAAAGCATGGAGGTGGGGGCCTAGGGTTGCCAGATCCCTCCTGGCCATAGGTGGGGATGGGGGGTAGGGTTGCCAGATCCAGGCTGGGAAAATCCTGGAGATTTGGTAAAAGAGCCTGGGGAGGACAAGGACCTCAGTGGGGTACAATGCCGTAGAGTCCACCCTCCAGAGCAGCCCTTTTCTCCAGGGGAACTGACCTCAGCTGTCTGGAGATCGGTTGTAAAAGCGGGAGATCTCCAGGCACCACCGGGAGGTTGGCAGCCCTAAGGGGCAGCACCAGCAGACACAATGCTGTTCTTCACCCTCCACACACTCATTTCTGTCCTGTTGGACTAGATCTAGAGTGGCTTTATTAACTTTAGTTAAGTCATTTTCTGGATGTTCTCTCTTTCATTTGGCTGAGATCTTGTGTTAACACACAGAGATACATACACACATTATTGATGATACGATTAACTGTCCCTTGTGTTAGGTGTACTAACAGCGACCTAAAACCCAGTGAAATACTTTGCAGCAAAGTCCTTTATTGTTTCCTAATCAACTCATTTTGAATTACACAGATAGTTTCGTTCCTTGATACTTTCCCTATCAAAGGCATCTACAAGTAGAGACAAAAAAAAGTCAATTTGGCAGCAACAAACACAAGTCCCTTACAAAATCAAAAGTCAATACATGAAGCACTAAGAAAAGAATGCTGAAGGCTCTTGCTTCCTTTCAACAATTTATGGCTCCTACAAAATATAGAAATCAAATATTCCATTTCTACCATGTATAATGGTTTGCCTGTGTATGGGGAGTCATACTGTAGCATTCCACCTTGTAAGAGAAACTGGCCCAAGGTCACCCAGTGAGCTTCAAGGCAGAGTGCAAATTCCAACCTCGGTCTCTGAGATCCTAGTCTGAAACTTTAACTACTACACCTTGCTGGCCTTTGTGGGGTGGCTCCTGTCAACCAGTAGGACACAGCCAATTCTGGTCATGCAAATTGCTGGTAACAAGTTGCTTGGTTATTGCTGCTTGGCCTAGCCTCAATGAGTCCTCCTCAAAGGCCAAAATATCCCTGGAAAGGGCTCCGTCTCTTCCCCCTGCCTTTTACTGTCAGAAATTAAGGCTTGAAGTCTGGCAATACTGTTTGATTACCTAGCAACCCCTACAATGGTCAATGCAGATAGCATTCTGTTCTTAAAGCTGCAGGCGCTGCTTCCATTATTGGGGGGGTTAATTCCCCCATTAGAATTTTTTTTTTTTAAGATTTCAGATTTTTCGCAAACCTGGGATTTTTTTTTTTTTAAATAAATAGAAAAAGCCCTCTTCTCTGTTCACAACTGGATTTAAGTACCCACAGATTTGGCCATGTTAAGAATTGGATATATTGATATCCATTTATATGAACCCATGTTCATTTCTAAGAAACCAGTAACAACTCATATTAAATGGTGGAGTATTTTGATAATGGATGTCAGTCATCAAAATTAAAAGAACAAACAAACCTGCATTTGTGTCCAGATGAAATTCAGTTTATACAAACAACATGGAGGGCAATCAGAACGTTTGGCTCATCAGAAGCTTAGATAGATAAACACAAACATGGTTTAGAAAGATTTTTAGCAACAAATCCCGCCCCCCCAAAAAACCCCTCTCTCCTGTTTCTGTGTCAAAGTCTGAGAGCATCCCATGATTGACACAAGGGTAAATGCACTGGAGTCAATGAGACTACTCTGATGTAGTCTCATGGGGGTATTTTGTGAGTGGATGAGGGGCTCACTGTGGCTTTGAATAGCGGACAATTCAAGAGAACTACCTGGATACTAGAGCTGCCAGCTCCAGGTTGAGAAAATCCGGGACATGGGGAGGAGCCTGGGGAGGGAGGGATTTGTGGAGGGCAAGGACCTCAGCAGGCTATAATGTTGTAGAATCCATCCTTCCAAAGCTGTTATTTTCTCAGGATAACTGATATCTGTAGACCAGAGATCGATTGTAATCCTGGGAGATCTCCAGGCCCCACCTGGAGGTTGGTAACCCTATTGGATACATTAGTGTCTAGGGTGTACACATACGTTATGATTCTACCAAAACCGAGTACATTTAAAGCTGCAGTTCTAGGCCCACCTGCTTACTCAGTGAACCTGACTTCTGACTTCAGCTATGTATTCCATGGATTTCAAGGTTGAAAGTTAGCTATTTCCTTAAATCTCTCCCACTCAATGGTATCTTAAAAGGCTCCAACAATCTGCTGATGTCGCAATGTAGGATTTTTCCACTTCCCCCACCTGCTGCAGCCCACTGAGCCTCCCAAATGTTGTACCTGGGTGTCAGTAGAGTCTCTGGTGAAACAGCATAAAGGGGCAGGGGGGGGGTCTATGCTGTGACTGGATAAATGCCGCTTTGGCTGGGATTGTGCCCACAGCGTTTTCTTCTTTTGGGGGCAACATAATGGCCAGAATTACGATGAGACACTTTGGTAAGGTAAGAAGGAGTAGGAAGCTGAATGCTCAGCAATGAAGAAGAAGGGTTGGTTGTATACCCCGCCCTTCACTACCCAAAGGAGTTTCGGAGCGGCTTACACATCACCTTCCCTTCCTCTCCCCACAACAGACACCCTGTGATGAAGGTGGGGCTGAGAGAGCTCTGAGAGAACTGTAACTGACCCAAGGCCACCCAGCTGGCTGCATGTGGAAGAATGGGGAAATCAAACCCAGTTCTCCAGATTAGAGTCCACCACTCTTAACCACTACACCACAGCTGGCTCTCTTGTGGCCGCTGGCATCTGGTATTGCCCTGTGCTTCTGTCCATTACCTGGAACAAAGAAAGACTTCTGTTGTGTGGAGTCAGCATGTGTACAGTCAGCAGAACATTAGGCAAGCATATATCTTATTCAAATAATTGTTCGGCTCTCCTTCTGTTGTGCAATAATTTCTTCAGGGCAAGGTATGCCACAGATCCAATTAACTGAATTAAGTTATAATTAATTTGAAACAATCACTCTCCTGTTTATGAACACTGTTGACTTGTAAACACACTTGGGGGTCTGACAGATGGACCCAAACCCTTTTAGGGATTTGCAAATGTACTGAAATAACACTTGGAAGAGATTGCAAGGGGAGGGGGGTCTCAGCAGAAATTCAAAGGACCCTGTCCCATGACTGCATGATTGCTTCTAATCTGACTTCATTTTGCAGCAAATACAGAGTCACCCTTACAAGCAAGTCAAATCTTGCAATTCACGGCTGCAAGCACCAACTCATCCTGGCCTGGTTATTTATTTTCATTACACAATACGTTGTACTGACACATTCCTTTAATGTGTGCGTGAGCGTGCGTGTGTTTGGCAATTGCTGCAACAGGATTGTATGAATACAGCAAAGACCATTGGAAGAAACATGAAGGAAATATAGAAGACAGGGTGTATTTTTAAGCCACAATTAGTGTTTACCTCTGGCAATATTCTTGCAGTGATTTGGTGTTTGGTGACCTGTTTTCAAAAGCAGATCTCAGTCCTGAAAACCCCCATGTAATTATGCATCATTATGTCATAACATCACAAACAAAGTCCATGTTGAAAACTGGTAAACAATTGTGGGCTTTTCTTGGGGTCCTGTGGATGCCATAATGGTGAAATCAGAGTTGCTGAACTTCAAGGCAAATCTATGGAGTGGGCCTGTCTTTGTCACACAAGTCAAGCTATCTTTGGCCATGTTCATACGAGCCGTTTGGGGCCGGGAGAGGGACAGATCGGGGCCGCAGCAAATGGGCGCAATCCCACAGCAACATCTGGGAATCGTGCTGCGCCCGTTCCCAGCCCGTCCCCAATCCGCCCCTACCAGCCAAAACCCACAGCAAAAAAGAACCACCTACCTAGGTGGTTCTTTACGAAAGGCCGCATCACTGCCAGCCGTGGGATCGCCGGTGCGTCTGTTCGCCGGCGCATCCCCGTCCCCCGGCCGTACTGCGCATGCTCGAGCATGCACAGTTCGGCAGCCTCCCCCTCCCATTTGTCTCTTCCTCCCCGGCATGTGATCGTGCCGGGGAGCAATGGCGCCACGGCTCAGGGGATCGTGGGATCCCGCTGCGGCGTCTCTTTTTTGGTGTGGCTTTTAAAAGCCGCACTTTGCCCAGTGTGCAGATACATGGATATGGGCACATCATAAGGACTTATCACTTTTAGATATCAAATACTAAAATCCAATAACTGATGAGGACTGGGAGGATTTGACCAGGAACCAGGATATTCTGGATGACTTTGGTCAGACCTGATTCAGGTAGAGGTGTGCACTTAAGAAACCCTAGGAATCTGGTTAGCTTTTTTATACCAGATCATTTAACTTCTAGCCAGAGGTACACCTCAGTAACACTATAGGTTCACTCTGGGTTTAGTACAGAAGTAAATACTATTAGACTGCGGTAACACTGGAGGCTTGGTGTGATCTGGCTGCACGTCTATTTGCAACGGTTTAAATAGTTGCAGGAAGTTTTGATCAGACATCCCACCCTGAACTGGCTTCACTGCACACTTGCCCCATAGTTGTGTGGAGTTCAGATTGTTGTGGCATTCTTCTTCTTCTTCTTTTTTTGGTCTTTCACCCATGCACATAAGCTCCACAGTCTCTCTGCCAAGTACTCTGGCCCCTCTCAGCCTCCTCCCCTTCTCCTCTCATCCGTGGAATACGAGGGGGGGGTAAAGTGCAGATTTACATCAGAGTAGTCTCATTGACTCCAGTGCATTTACCCTTGTGTCAATCATGGGATGCTCTCAGACTCTGACACAGAAACAGGAGAGAGGGTTTTGGGGGGGGGGGATTTGTTGCTCAAAAACAACTCCCTGGGGGACTCCTGATCCAGAATGACTACTTGGTCGAGGTGATTGACAATACCAGGGGCAATTATGCGCTTATGCGAACATCACTACCTAATTTTAAAAAGGAGGCAAAAATGGAAGGGACAGTTCAGACTTCCCAAACGGCTTGACATCAAAAGAGGGGAGTTCACACAGTCGGAAACGTGGAGCGGAAGCGCTGGCATCCCTAAATACCAGACTTTCCCCAGTGCCTGATTACTCTGCTTCCAAAGTGAGGCAAAGTGGGGTACCAACAACTGGGGCACAGAAGGCAGATGTTGTTGTCTGATTGTAGTCTTTAAATCTGCAAAGGTAACGCGAACTGCTCGTGTAACTGCAGACTTAGAGTCTTTGCTTAGATCCTAAGCTTTTTTATTAAAGAATAACTATTGCATTCATCAACTAAACATTATACCATCTATCCATTATTGTTACACAGATAATAAAAGGAGAGCAATTACATGTCCATAAGAGTTTCTTAACCCAAAAGTAAGCAGGTCACAGTCAGTGCTCCCTCTAAGCTGTGGAGTTTTGTGAGCAAAAATTCTACCTTGTGAACTACTGGCATTAAAGTTGTGAGCGAGCGATTTGGCTTCTGCATAAATTAGTTTGCTCTGGAGCCATCCTTCCTGAGCGAAGACAAAAATCTGTGAGCTGGAGGCTAAAAAAACGGTGAGCTAACTCACACTGACTCAGCTTAGAGGGAACACTGGTCACAGGCAAGGAGCCGCCTTTGAGGAGAAGCTCTCGATCAATACCACTTTCCATATTTACAGGATTTTAAAATCATCTCCTAAAAATAGCTAACTGTCCCACTTGATAAGGGTGCACATTTTTCGCTAACTCATTATGTTATAACTTCAAACACCATACTAGGTTATCTTTACTTAAAATATCTTTTTAGAATATATATAGAATGTTAATTCGTTCTTTGTCTTAACAAAGTCGATTTAAAAATAGTGATTACAAGTTTCTCACACATAAGAATATCTTCTGGCCCTCAACCAATACTCCCATCCTTGAATCATATCTTCATTTCTGTGAAGTTGGACATTCTTGCAATTCACAGACGCTTCTGCACCTGGGCCTCAAAGAACTGTATCTATTGATAATGGGGTTAGGAGGTTTCTAATCTTCACAAGGCCATATAATTGTTGCCACTCTATTCAGGGTCCCTAGACTCACTTCTAGACAGGCTTCTCTGAGAGGCTAGGTTTGTTCTAAATATGTGTGCCTCGACATCTTCTATGCTCTAGTCCAGCAACTGTTCGCCTATATTTCTGTCCATACCCATGACAAGCCAAACTGGAAGTCTCTGTGATTAACAGGTGGCAAGGAAGGCGGTGGACATGCCATATTTAGTTCTTCCTCCAGTTCATATGATGCTATCTTCTCCAGCATCCACCACCAACATTGCCTGCCCTGGATGAACAGGTCAGTGAAATATTGGCTTTGCAAATACTTCATATTTCCCCATATAGGTATAATCTGGTTTTATAAAAGTTAACAATACAATCTCAATATCATTGGGTTATCACTGGGGACTATTTGGAAATGACATAGTTTGAGGAACACAAGTCTGGGCTGTCTAAGAAATCAAAGTATAAAAGAATAAAAACTAGGATTTGTATAGTTCTCAGATTTGGGCCTGATCTGTCAAAACTCAAAAAGCAGGTATTCAGGATTGATTCAGGTTGAAGTGAAACTAGACTCAGTTTACAGAATCTACAAAGGGATTGATTGATTACTAGCCTGATACCCATGCTTCGCTAGGGTATTTAACTTCTGTAAATACAGTTATAATACTGATGATGTAAAGTTTGAAATGTAACATTTGTTGTAGGAATTCTAATGGAGAAGATTGTAGTGTAAAAAATGAAGTGAGTCATATGTACTTTTTTCCCTCTCTACTGAAGGACTTATCTGTAGACTGCTGGGGCGGGCTCCCTCATGGCTTTAAGCACCCTGCAACCACTGCTGCACCTGATAGACGGAACCACCTGTTAAGTGTAGAGGTGGGGGGAGTGTGTTGGAAGCCATCAGAGAGGCTGGGCCAGCAGCATCGCTAAGGTGATCCTGTTGGGGTGGTGTCCCTGATGGATTAAAGTACCTGGTCCTGTTCCTACACCTGACAGACACTCACCTGTCTGGTGTTGGGGGGATTATGTTTAAAGGCATCAGGGAGGTTGGGCCAGCAGCAGGGCTAAGGCAATCGTGCTGAGCAAACCTCCCTGGTGGCTATAAGCATTCTACCTCCTCTCCTACACCTGACAAGCAGCTGCCTGTTCAGTGTAGGAGGGGGAGGGGGGAGGAGTATTAGAAGCCACTGTGGGGATGGGGGTGGCAGGCTCATTAAGACATTACTGCTGGGGCAGGCTCCCTCGTGACTTTAAGCACCCTGCAACATCTGCTGCAGCTGACAGACAACCGCCTGTTAGGTGTAGGAGATGAAGGGAGTGTGTTGGAAGCCATCAGAGAGGCTGGTCCAGCATCACTGCTAAGGCAATCCTGCTGGGGCAGTGCCCCTGATGGATTAAAGTACCCTGGTCCTGTTCCTACACCTGACAGACAACCGCCTGTCTGGTGTTGGGAGGGATCATGTTTAAAGGCATCAGGGAGACTGGGCCAGCAGCAGGGCTAAGGCAATCCTGATGAGCAAACTTCCCCGGCAGCTGTAAGCATCCCACCTCCTCTCCTACACCTGACAGGCAGCTGCCTGTCCAGTATAGGAGGGGGAGGGGAGGAGTATTAGAAGCTACTGTGCAAGTGAGGCTGGCAAGATCACTAAGGCATTACTGCTGGGGTGGTAACTCCCTCATGGTTTTAAGCACCCTGCAACCACTGCTACACCTGACAGACAGCTGCCTGTTAGGTGTAGGAGATGGGGAGAGTATGTTGGAAGCCATCAGAGAGGCTGGGCCAGCAGCAGTACTGCACCTCACAGGTGGTTGTTGGCCATTCCTGATTTCCTCAACTGTCATTAGCTGTCTGCAGACTCCTGCAACTGTTGGCTTTTTTTACCTCAGAACACTGAGCTCTGCAGCTGACCAATCAGAGAGTGGGGGGTGCAAGAAGGCAGCAGCCTGGCAGCCGCATAGGAATCAATGGGGACCGAATTTCGTGTTTCTAGGTCCAGCGGTTTGGCCTGGGCATTGATTTTACGGCGAGGGGACTTTCTTTTATATATATATATATATATAGATGTAAACTACATCTAGTTTGAGTCCTCTCTTCAGCCTGAATCTTGTTTGCAGCTCTAATCCTGAAAAGCTATCATCTTGGAAAAGCTTTGACTCTGTTGAAGGAAAGGGTTGACAAAAGGTATCCCACACAGGTCTCTGAGCCTACCTATGAACCAATATCATGTAGGCAAGATACTGAAGGCTGATGTACACAGTGATAAAAACACATGATACAGTAATGCTGGGACCAAAATGCTGGTGGCAAATTGCATGTTGGAATGCTCTGTGGCTACAAAAAGTCCCTGCCTTCAAAAAATTAGCATTTTAATAAGATTTATAACCGATGTGCTACTTTTTATGGTCAGGGTAGGGGTTTGCTTGTTTTTTAATTTAGGGAGCTTTCAAAATGTGGACAACAACAAAGGCTCCTGAGGAGATATCAACATGGCTTCTTCAAAGGGAAGTCCTGCCTCACCCACCTTTGGAAGTTCTTTGAAAAAGTTAACAAGAATGTGGATAAGGGTGATGCAGCAGATGGTATATTCTTTTGACAAGGCTCTTTGCCCAAAACTCCTGAGTAAATATAGTAGTCATGGGATAAAGGGACAGCTCCTCTTATGGATTAAAAATCAGTTAAACAACAATAGGAGTAAGTGGACAGTTCTTGCAATGGAGGGAAGTAAGCAGTAGGGGTTCCCCAGGCATTGGTATTGGGAGCTATTTAATGTGTTCATAAATGGTCAGGAACTGGGGGAGAGCAGTGTACTGGCCAAATTCCTGAATGTATCGCTAATTAAACCCAAAGCAGAGTGTGAAGATGTCCAGGAGGCCTAAATTAGGTGTGTGAATAGAGTTCAGTGTCGGTAAGTGCAAGATGATGCACATCAGAGCAAAAGCATCCTATCTTTATATTGTAGCAAGTTGTGGATTTAGAGATCTTCCCTTATTGAACTGTTTAGTTATTTTCCCCTGGTCCCTTCCGCGAAAAGCATGCACTGTAGTTTAGTTTCACTTTCCTGCTACTGTTGGCTGGTAGTTTTGTGTTTCTAGGAGAGGCCTAGTGTTAGATACGAGACTCGAGGCAGCAGGTGAACAGTGATTTATTGAACATGAAGTCAGAAGAACCAGAACGAGACAAACTATGGAGCAACAGGCTCCTTTTTAAACAGTCCAGGCTTGGCAAGCCACGCCCACATGTCAGATAAGGTCCAATCAATACAGTACATAAAGACCAATCACTTCGCTTCCCTCCAGAACTTCCTTTGTTCTGATAGGTCGGTTTACAATACCTTGGTCAGGCTCAAGCTCAAAACATTCATTACATTACATTTCATACACAACACCCAGAAAGGCTCTGCTTTGTTCTAATAAACCTGCAATCATTCTGGCACGGTGTGCTCATGGAATTATTACACTGATGGTATCTGAACTGTTGGAGATGGAAAGGCAAAAATTCTTGTGGCTGAAGTGGATAGCTTGATGAAAATGTTGACTCTGGGTGAAAAAGGCAGACTCTGTACTAGGGATTATTAGGAAAGGTGTTAAAATAAAACAGCCAATATTGGAATGCTCTTGTATAGATCTATGGTGCAGCCATGGAATACGGTATACAGTTCTGTTTGTTTTACCTCAAAAAAGATATTACAGAGCGGGAAAAAGTGCAGAAGAGAACAACCAAGATGATTAATGAGCTGGAGCGCCTTTTTCATGGGCAAATGAGAAAAGTCTGGAGCTTCTCAGTTTAGAAAAAGAGACTTGGAGGAACGTGATAGATGTTTATAAAATCATGCATGGGTATAGAGGAAAATGGATACAGGAAGCTTTTTCTTCCTCTCTCATAACACTATCACTCAGACACACCCAATGAAGATGATGGGCAATAAATTCAAAACAGACAAAAGGAAATATGTCTTTACTGCATGAGTAATTAAATTGTGGGACTGACTGCCAATGGATGTAGTGAAGGCCACTAGCATAGATGGCCTTAAAGGGAGACTAGTAGACAGACTGATAGATGATAAGTTCATTAATGGGTGCTAGCTATGGTAACTAAAGGGAGCCTCCAGGACCAGAGGCAGCAAACCTCTGAATACTAGTGCTAGGAGGCAACACCAGGGGAGAGCCATCTCTGTTCAGAGAAACAAGTTCTGTGAAACAGCCGCAGAACTAGATGAGCCATTAGTCTGATCCAGCAGGACACCTCTTATGTTAATGTGATTCTGTTCTTGTGTCCTGCAGTGGTACAGTCCACGATGGGTTTGTATCAAATGCTGCTAAGTGAATGCATCATTTGCATCTCAGGAAGGATGCTCAAAGGAGGTGGCACGAGAGTGTAGATACAAACTCAGGGAACAGGATAATGAAATAAAAGGCAAAAAAGGGGACCTGGCTTGAAAAACGAGCCAGTATCCCAACATTGTGCCTTTGTGCATGAAAGATGATAAGCACCTGCTTGCCTTCTGTTTCTTAGAATGACCAATCATAGATTACATAACCACGGCCAGACAACTAAGAAAAATGTGGTCACTTCCACCATTACCCTTTTAGCCAATGCAAGATGGTAGTTTACTGTGAACTCCAGGGCAGACGCCCCTAAAGGATTAGATAGCGGTATTTGGAACCTAGATCCTTACAGTAATTAAAACCTACTGGTTGGGTAATTCATTGCTTACTATTGATGCTATTCCCTTACAAGTGATGCATGTGCATGCCTCAGGTCACAGAAACTCCCTCCCAGACACCATGCTATTAGCATTGCTAATAATTATGGTAGTGTTCGGTCACATAAATACTTGTGTCAGTAGTTAATAACCTCAATTTTCATCAGCCATATATTATAATAGCAACTATCACAAAGTGTTGGGATTTATGAGGCCTGAGGGTGCCATTTTTCCTGTCTGCTGTGAAACGTGTGAGGCTCATATACCCAAGGAACAGGTATAAGACCAGCAGGATACCACTATTGTCAGAATTCCTGTTTGGAACATTTATTCAACCACACAGCTCTGGACACACAATCATATCAACAGGTTTAGAGAATACTGGGGAGAGACAGCATTGAGTGAAGACAGACTAGTGTTCTTAAAAGTCAACGACAGGCTCTTTGCCTGCAATGTGGACTCAGCTTTGTAACTTGGCCACATAAACAAGTCAGCTCTGATTTAGTTTATCTATCCTTGTGTGCCTCAGGTGGGCTTTCTTCCTTTTAAAATAAACTGTATAGGGGTATATAAGTATTCACACACATACATATATGTTCACCTTTCACTGTGTGAACTCATCAACCTTTTTTACTGCAATTGGCAAAATTTCTCTGAGGATTGGAGGGGATGGTATGTTGGCAATTATATGGGCATTAAAGGTAAAGGTTCCCTTGCTCAAAAGCCAGTCGAATCCGACTCTAGGGTTGCAGTACTCATCTCCGTTTCCAAGCCGAAGAGCCAGCGCTGTCCAAAGACATTTCCGTGGTCGTGTGGCCGGCATGACTAGACACCAAGGCGCACGGAACGCTGTTACCTTCCCACCGAAGTGGTACCTATTTATCTACTTGCAATTTCTTCCTTTCGAACTGCTAGGTTGGCAGGAGCTGGAACTAGAGATGGGAGCTCATTCCGTCATGCAGCACACTCGGGTCTCGAACTGCTGAACTACCGACCTTCCACAGCCTGCATTTCAGCGTCTTAACCACTTGAGCCACCGCAGCTCCTTAGCCAATAGATTTTCCTTCCACTGCTGGCCCTTATCCAGCACTCAGGAATCTTCTGAAACTTGTTTCCCCCTCCCCCTCCAAAGTTATCTCCAGGACATAAAAATGTGCATATGTTTTAAGGGCAATTACATTGGTAACCTGTGGGACTCTAGAGCACACCATAAGAGGGGGGACATCATCTCCTTAGCTTCTCTTCCCTTCTGTCATGTAATATACTGCTATATTAGCTTTTATAGTGATGTACGGACACATCTTATTGTCCCTGAGCTTTCATGCATGGAACAGGCATCCACTTGGTACAATCTATATGATTTCTGTTTATACTACAAACATATGAACACCAGATTCTTCAGTAAACACCTGAGCTGCTAAGGTCTGTAAGGCAAGAACCTAGAATTTCCCAATAAAGCACTTGCCTCCATCAGAGAAAGCCTGAACATGAAGCTGCCTTGTACTGAATCAGACCATTAGTCCATCAGAGTCAGTATTGTCTACTCAGACTGACGGCTGCTCTCCAAGGTCTCAGGCCGAAGTCTTTCACATCACCTGTTACCCGACCCTTTTCACTGGAGATGCTGGGGACTGAAGCAGGGACTGTCCGTATGCCAAGAAGATGCTTTACTATTGAGCTATGGCCCCTTCTCAAGGTAGAAACATCTCTTCCCTTTTACATTCCCCCATGTCGTATCCCATTCTGTTCCTTAGGACCTATTGTAGTGCATTTGGCCCTCTTAGTGACGGTGAATGGCTAGCTAATGATGATTCAGTAGCCAAGGGCTTTATCAAAAGAACCAGGGATTATTTGTCTGGGCCTCTCTCTCCAGGAATGTAATATCCATTAGAGTTTGGGAAAGCAAAATGCCTCAGGACTAAAGGGATTGGAAGAGAAGCAGGTTGAAGCCAGGTTTGCAGTTTTGAGTTGAGATAGGTGGGAGCCGTGAGCTGGCTAAAGGCTACGCTCACTTGCTATCTAGAGCTAATTGGTGAGCTGACTGTGGCTCAGGTCATGAGCTACTCATAGCAAAATTCAGGCTTAAACTGAAGAAAGTTGGGAAAACCACTAGGCCATTCAGGTTTGACCTAGATCACGTCCCTGATGAATATACAGTGGAGGTGAAGAATAGGTTTAAGGGACTAGATTTGATAGACACAGTGCCTGAAGGACTATGGATGGAGGTTTGTGACATTGTACAGGAGGCAGCAATCAGCACCATCCCAAAGAAAAAGAAATGCAAGAAAGCGAAGTGGTTGTTGTCTGATGAGGCTTTACAAATAGCTGAGGAAAGAAGGAAAGCGAATGGCAACAGTGAAAAGGAAAGATTTACCCAACTGAATGCAGATTTCCAGAGAACAGCAAGGAGAGATAAGGAGGCCTTCCTGAATGAACAGTGCAAAGTAATAGAGGAAAACAATAGAATGGGAAGGACTGGAGATGTCTTCAAGAAAATTGGAGAAATCAAGGGAATGTTCTGTGCAAAGCTGGCCATGATAAAGGACAAAAACGGTGGGACCTAACAGAAACAGAAGAAATTAGGAAGAGATGGCAAGAATACACAGAAGAACTATACAAGAAGGACCTCAATGTTCTTGACAACCACGACGGTGTGATCACTGACCTCGAGCCAGACATCCTGGAGTGCAAAGTCAAATAGGCCTTAGAAACAGAGGTCATTTCGGGGGGAATCGCGAAAAGTTGGCTTGAAACTCAACATCAAAATAACTAAGATCGTAGCATCCAGTCCCATTACTCCTTGGACAATAGAAGGAGAAGTCATGGAAGTAGTGACAGAATGCTTGTTCCTGGGATCCAAGATCACTGCAGATGGTGACTGCAGCCATGAAATTAAAAGACGCCTGCTCCTTAGGAGGAAAGCTATGGCAAACCTAGAAAGCATAATAAAAAGTATAGACATCACCCAGCCAACAAAAGTCCATATGGTCAAAGCAATGGTATTCCCAGTAGTAATGTATGGCTGCAAGAGTTGGACCATAAGGAAGGCCGAGTGCTGAAGAATAGATTCTTTCGCATTATGGTGTTGGAGAAGACTCTTGAGAGTCCCTTGGACTGCAAGGAGATCAAATCAATCAATACTAAAGGAAATGAAACTTGACTGTTCCCTGGAAGGCCAGATAGTGAAGCTGAAGCTCAAATACTTTGGCCACCAAAAGAAGGGAGCACTCACTGGAGAAGTCCCTGATGCTGGGAAAGATTGAAGATAAAAGAAGAAGGGGATGGCAAAGTATGAGATGGTTAGACAGTGTTATCGATGCAACAAACACGAAATTGAGCAAACTCCGGAGGACGGCAGAAGACAGGAGGCCTGGCATGATGTGGTCCATGGGGTCGCAAAGAGTCGGACTCGACTGTGCGAATGACAACAACAACAAATATTGCTCCTATTCAAAGGCCTTTGCATTGGTTCTCCATTTACTTTCAGGTTCAGGTCCAGTTCAAGGCTCTGGTTGGGTCTTATCTTTCAAGCCCATTGTGATCTGGGACCCACATACTTGAAGACCACCTCTCCATGCATGAACTTATCTGGTAGTGCTTATCATTTCAAAATTTCTTTTCTCCATCTACTCCTGCAGACAAGGACAGCCACAGCAGAGGTCAACATGGGCTATATATTGTGTGCAAGCAATGCATATTGGGAAACTTTATATTTATTTTTATATATTTGCAAATTCAATTTACAGAGCACCCTCCCCTGTGATCAGGGCGGTGTACAACAATTCCAATAGCCTCAATTACAGATTGAAATAAAACAAATTAAAACAATAAAATACAGGACCATTTCAAATCATGCTGAAAGTTAGACCAAATTGTCACCTTACCCTCTAGGGAAAGGAGAGATAAGGGAGTGTCAGACTAGATGGAAACTGTTGCTGTCTTCAGCCATAGGCCTGGTGGAATGTCTCTGCCTTACAGGCCCTGGGGAACTGCATTAGGTCCTACAGGGTACAAATGTCATTTACCAGGTTGGGGCCAGAGCCGAAAAAGTCCTGGCTGTGGTTGAGGACAGCCAGATATTTTTCAGGACAGGGATCACTAGTACGTTCTTCTCCTCAGAGCATAATGCTTTTCGGGGGGTATACCAGGAGAGGTGGTCCCATAGATACATTGTTCCTAGAGTGTTTTGGGTCACGAAGGTTAATATCAAAACCTTGAACCTGGTCCGGTATTCAACTTGGAGCCAGTGCAGCAGGTGGAGCACTGGTTGAATGTGTGCTATCTGTGGGATTCCAGTAAGAACCCAAGCTGCTGCATTCTGGACCAGTTGTAATTTCCAGGTCAGTCTCAAGGGTCGCCCTGCGTAGAACAACAGTAGTCTGTCCTAGAGGTGACCTTTGCATGGATTACTTTGGCTAGGTCAGGGTGCAACAGAAAGGGGGCCAGTTGCCTAGTCTAGCGCAGCTGGAGAAATGCCAGTCTAGCAACATTTGTGGTCTGGCCCTCCATCTATACGGAGGCATCCAGAAACACACCCAGGCTCTTGACAGTCAGTGCTGATTAGAGGCACACCTTCAAGAGATGGGAGTTGGCACCCCAGTACTGAGTCCCCTCCTACCCAGCCACAGAACCTCCATCTTAGATTGATTCAGGCTCAGGCGTCTGAGGGGAAACAGTACCTGTTTTATTATCTAGGGGGACTGGGTATTTTTCCTGCGCATTATAGATTTAGTCCAAATAAGGGTTATGGTAGTTATTACTTATGTTTATCCTGGTGTTCTTGCCACTCCCATTTTGTTCGTTTTCTCCTCTCCCTAGTTTTTGACACTAAAAACTCAGGTAGTTATCTCCATAAAATAGGAACATAATTATCATAGGAGGGCAGGATTTGTCATGCAATTGGTTCGTCTTAATTGAGGGTTAGTGAGCAAAATTAAACAGTACTTCCAACATTATTTTTATGCACCCAGTGTAAAAATGTTTGGATCGTACCTCATATAATTAGGATCAAGGATGGACTTGGCATTTTCAGTGGCAAAGCCTCAGAATGACTGAGATGGTTTGGTTGGCACAACTGCCAACTCTTGTCTTGCAGGGAGGATAATAGTAACAATTAACTTGGCAAGACAGAACAGAATTAAATTGGTAGCAAAACTGAATTGTCTCCTGGCCAAATACAGGGTGAGGAGTGACCTCACACTGTGATCTGCAACATCTGCCATAGAATTAGACAATTACGCTTGCTTTTTTTGGGAGGTGTAACTCTTCCTGAGGGGTATTAAAGTGTCCACTTATTTCATGCTTCCTTACTGTAGACCCTGTATCTTCTGCTTCTCTGGGAGAATGAAACAAACCTTTATTTGTAGATCGTAAGCCCTGTTATTTAAACAGTTTGAGGTAGCTAAAGGCACAACTAACTTTTGGATGCCCAGCATTTACTGAAAGTGACACCAAGTGACTCTCACTCTCTGTGAGAATCACAGAGCCTTCTGGTGTCTTAAAGACTATGGGTCAAATCTAGTGTGAAGACCATGCAAGGACTACCAGTCTCATGGCTTTCCACTTCTCCAGCACCCAAACTGGGAATGGGTGTCTCCAGCACCCAGTTTGTTCCTGGGGTCTTAAGACTGGCATGGAGTAATAGCCATGCAGGTTGGGAGGACACAGTGGAGAGAGGGGAGGGAGCAAAATTGCTCCTTTCTTAGTTGTTTGTAAGAATAGCTCTTCTCATACAAGAGGTAGGAGGGAGCAATTTTGCCCTCCCCCCTTGCAGCCTCCTGACTCAAATGACTGTTACTCCACATGGGTCCTGCAACATGAGGAGTAAATGTACCTGGATATGAAAATGGCTGAGTAGAAAGATCAGTAACCATCAGCATTTTCCACGAATGGGTTGAGGGATCTGACTCATTCCCTGGTAAAATTCATGACCTTTCTTAGGCTGAAGCATAGGTTTTCATTTTACCGTATAGGATCTCTCAGCAGGGATATCACTTAAGCAGGCTGGGTAGGCAGTCTCCATCCTTCTATTTAAAAATCCACGAGATTGTGAAGTAAATATCCTTGAAGAAAGTTTCTCTTGTCTAAGCTGTTGTGGGTATTGACTAGGAAGATTCTACAGCAATCTGATACATACATTAATAGGAATCCCAAGGCCCCCCAGGGGGCGGGGAAACCCCCACCCCAGAGGCCCGTTCCCCGGCGGCAGATCGGGCCCTGGGGGAACTCCTCCCCGACGTGCGCGTCACCCCCGCCCCCAGCGTGCCCAGCGTCATAACGTCACTTCCTGGTGACATATGTGCGGTGCACGCGTGCACGCTCTGGGATCCACCCGGAGTCGCCCGCCGCCAAGGTAAGTTCCACTTGGCAACCCTATACATTAATGACCAGTGTTTTAATCTTCCAGAGATAAAAGGATTTATACAACAAATGCTGTAAAATAGGTATAAAGGTCTATGCATATAGATTTCCAAGGTACAAGTTTTCATGACAATGACTGCTGAAAGCTCATATCCTGAAAATGTTGGTGGTCTTGAGGTGCTTCTGGACTTGAATCGTGCGCTTCTACTGCAGACCAACATAGCTACCCACCTGAAACTGTATGCATACAGAATAGTTAAAGGTAACACACATTACCTACTGAAATGCAAATTTCATGCATATTATGTTTGTTTCATTTTTGACATTTATACACACACACACACACGTTTCTCCCAAGGTTAGGTAGTGTACATTGGGAGTTATTCTATTTGATATTCACAACAACCCAGTAAAGTATGTCTGGCTGACACAGGGACCAACTAAAATCATCCAGTGACAGCCACACTAGATGTTACAAGAGACATGAGTTAGGACACAGGTGCCTTACCTGACATGTAATGACTTGTATAAAGTGGATTTACTCGCTTAAAAAGTGATCCCTCTGCAAGGGGGAGGAATGGCTTCCAGCTTCCCTACCATTCCCTTTTTGCCAGTGGAAACAGCCACAAGGGGGATTTTGCCAGAGCCACAGAATGGGGCAAATAGGCCTCCCGTAGCCATTTCCACTCGCAAAAATGAAGCTGTAGGAAAGCTGAAAGCCCGTTCTCCCTCTCACAGATGAAGCACTTTTAAGGTGAGTAAACCCACTTTATACGAGTTGTTATGGGGCAGGAAGTTAGGTCGGGCACCTGTGTCCTGACTTGTGTCATTCGTAACACCTAGTTTGACTCTGAGTTGCGTGACAAGTGGGGATTCAAACTTGTGTCTCCAAACTTGTGTCCAATACCACTGCATGATACTGACCCTCATGATGGGCTTCATTTGATGACTTGACATTGAGCATATTGTGTACTAACTACAGCCGTGCACACGGTTGGGTTCGCACGTGGCCATGCGAACCAGCCAACTTCGCTTTCTCCAAACAATAGCCTGAGAGGATCTGAGAACGGGCCAATAGGTCAGTTCGGATCCTAGTGTGTACCTATGGGAATGGGCACTATGTAAATAAACCAATCACGGGTGTGTGTGGGTGTGGTATGAAACGGACATTTAAGCAGGCCTCCGGCCCGACTTATTCATTCTAGTTTTTGCTTGCCTATAATAAAATTATGAGCTAATTCACTATCTACGCATCTGGACCCAGTACTTTACAGAGCACCAGCAGGATAATTAGATACAAATGGTAATTCCTACCAGATCTGGTGTGTTTTGGTGCTTGCAGATTGGAATTAAAAGAGGTCTGTGGTTATTTCATTGGTCCTTTCTTGGTTCTAATGGTGGTGAATTCTTGGATGAAGCCATTTTAATTATAATCCCTTTGCAGAAAATTCTTGCAATGTCTGCCATTCTTTAATATAAAAAACATTATAACATTCCACTTCTTTTATGTTTGTTACAATAAAATAAGTAAGCACATATGTTTTTAAAAAAACTTCCTGTTAGGTGGAATAGTGTTGTGTAGTGGTTAGTTTCAGACTAGGTTCTGGGAGACCAGGTTTAAATATCCTGCTATGGAAGCTTGCTGGGTGATTTTGGGCTAGTTACACAGTCTTAGCTCAACATACCTCACAGTTTTCTTATTTTTGCATTTTTTTTGTACGTGTGCCCATGACTGAAAGTCATGGTGACCTCTGGCAACTCCTACTGGGGCACAGAGGACATTCAGAGAACTGGCTTGATAGCCTGCCCCTGGCCTCCTGGCCCTGGTATTCTCTGGAGGTTTCCCATCCAAATACTTGCTAGGGTCAGCCCTGCTTAGCTTCTGAGATCTGACAAGATCAGGCTTGTCTAAGCTATCCAGGTCAGGGTTACCTACCTCACAGGTTTGTCGTGAGGATAAAATGGATGACAGGGGAGCAATGTAAACCAATATGGGTCCCCTTTGAGAAGAATGGCAGAGTGTAAATGAAGCAAGCCAAATATAGGATTCACCCTCTCCGAAAGCTAAGAAAATGGATGAGACTCTGCTTGTGTTTTAACTGTGGGGGGGAGCACACCAAAATGCCCGCAGCATTTCACAGACAGTGCATAGAGCAAAACACTGCGTCTATGCAACCTTCACTCCTTTTTGCTTAGACTGGCATTGAAGCAGCCCTTACATGGACTGCGCTCAGAATATCAAATAAGATCCTTATTTTCTTTACAAACTTCCCAATGGCACGTAGCTATAGTTGGAGGTTGTTGTTATACTACTGCAAGTGGTCGAGATCTGCTAACTCATAAAGATAGTCCAGTTAGTGCTTTGTAGAATCAATAATGCCAGAGTTAGTCTGTTGCAGCAAAAATAAACAAAGTTTTATGGTCCCCTAAAGACTAACAAAAGTTTACTCCAGCACAAGCTTTCAGGGCTCAAGTTCCCGCAAAAATTCTTGATGGAATAAAATTTTGTTAGTCATCAAGGGACCACAAGACTCCTGTATTTATTTTTGTATAGAATCAGTATTTTTGCCCCTTGGAAGCTAAAATGAAAGTTAAAATGATCTGGTTGTATAAACTACAGTAAACATACTTGGGAGGAAAACTCCAGTTTTCCACGGACTAAAGAGGGATAGCTCATTGTTGCTTCTAATCTTGATCAAACAAGGGCATCGGTCAAGATAGCCAGGGTCTATGCTAATCAGGAGGCTCCATAATCTCTTAACCAGATAAAGATTTTAAATAGGATTTCCTAGAAACAATTGTTATCTGAGCAGTATCCACTGTTTCCATAATATGCCATGTCTCCACTGGATGATTTTCCCCCCTTGTAGAAATCAGATAATTTGAAATGGAAACAATTGATGTAGCATCTTCGCTATACTCGTTGTTTGTTTCTTGTAACATCTCAGAATTCTCAGTCTTCAACCACGTTGCCTTGCTTTGAGGTTCACAAACTCTGAAACTGGGAATGATGGGCATTTCGTGTATTAATTATGTACTAGTGATTAATTACTATTCAAGACAGCTTGTGTGTGATCAAAACATTCTGTCTGAATTTGTTGATGTGACTATCTCAGGGCATAGACTCTGGCTTGCGCACCACCTCTTTCTATGCCAAAAGGAACCTAGACTGGTCAAAGTCTTCTATAATCTGCAATCAATGGTGGAAATTTCAACAGAGCAGCTAATTGCAAGTTTATTGCAATAATCAAGAGGAAACGGAAAATGTGAGTCTACTCTGATGGTATAAATTGAAGCTACAAAGGTTGGTAGTATAGCATAAAGGCTGGTAACATTTGAAGTTCAACATTCAAAAAACTGCATTTTAAGCACACATATGACCATTTGGTAGAAGTGCATAATTTCAGACAAAAATGAACAGAGGTCTTGTAGTGTCCTAAAGACTATACATTCTCAGAGGCCAGATTCTACTTTGTTACTAACCTTTAAAGTAGGGTTGCCAAGTCAAAAAGACTCACCGGTGGGGGAGCCTCGCCGGGCTCCGGGAGCCGTCCTTGGCTGCGCATGCGCGCACCGCTAGCGCATTACCAGAAGTGACGCGTGACGTCGACCACGTTGGGGGCATGGCCCGGATCATCAGAAAACCATAGAGTTTTCCCTTCGACGATCCGGGCCATACCTCTAGCGTGCGCTTCGGGGCGGAGTTCTCCCCGGGGCCCGATTTCGCGGCGGCGGAAATCGGGCCTCCGAAGCGGAGGTTTACCCACCCTCTGCCCCCACTTGGCAGCCCTACTTTAAAGCCCTGTGAGACCTGGGACTGACATATCTTTC